>NC_083439.1:35220477-35362388 GCF_020745735.1 Hemiscyllium ocellatum | reverse complement strand
CCCCCCCCACACCCCCCCCTCACACCCCCCCCCCCTCACCGTTCTCTTGCTGACCCTCCAGCCGGTGCTGTCCTTGCTGTAACTCAGCAGTTTCTCAGCCACCGTGTCCGCCACTGCTCTGTAATTCATGCCGCCCGCAGACAGCGGCGATAGCACCAGCGAGGCCGCTCTGCCCCTCAGCCCCGTGCTGGCCTGGCGCTCCCCCGCGGCCTCCCCTCCAGGAGGAGCGCCCGCCGGCACCGACTCACCGGCCGGCTAGCCCCGGCCCGCTCCAGCGCCGCGGGGCACACCGGGACCTATAGTCCAAACGCGGGCCTTGACGCACGGTTTCCTGCCAGAGCGGATACAGCCGAACTACAACCCCCATCAGGCCTTGCGACTGGTCCCGGGCCCGCTGTGATTGACAGATGGAACAGCCAATCAGTGTCGTGCCACGTGCCGAGCTGGCTGCTGCAGTGAGTGTTTGCCTTGGAGAGTGTGAGAGCCAGGGCAAGGCTGGTGCAGCACCACTCCTACATGAGAACAAGCACTTCACTCACTCACAGCCTTGATTCACTACCAATTACACACTTGCAGAAGTGCTAGCTCCTCAGTGCACCACTGCTTACTCATTCTTATTACTCATTGGCATACTGATGGTGCCACTTGTCTCCAGCCACTCAGTTTGCTGCTCCACCTCTTACTGAGACAACTGTCAGGACTCTCCTGATTGTCGCCATTCAAATAAATGTAGTGGATCTATTCAGATTTGCAGCATCTACTGTATTTAGATTTTATTCAATCGAAGCAATGTTCCGTCTTTCGCAGAGCTTATTTTGAGCAGATTCCATCTACAAAAATAACATGCTTATGAAATGCACCTCAAACACGACAAATAAATGTATACTTTTTGATTAATCAGGTGCCTAGTGCGTTGCACATACCATACATACTTAAAAGTATTATGATTTTTTCTAAAAAACAAAATGATGAATGTTCTTGCACTCCTTTGGTAGTAGGTAGTTTTTGAACATGGGCACCCTAGATGGGAGGTAGGAACAATATTAATGGACCATAAGAGGTAAAAACGATGACTGCAGATGCTGGAAACCAGAGTCTAGATTAGAATGGTGCTACCATAAGAATCCTATTCAAGCTCTGCCTGCAGATTTAACTGAGAATCAACTCTCATCTTGAATGTAAATTCCAGCCAAAAAAACCTGAGTGATACATTCTCTAAGGTGCTTTTTAAAAAAAAGGCAAGGCATTGAATCAACATAATGTCTGCCATCTCAGATGGATGTAAGATAGCCCACGGCACAATTGAAGGAGCAAGGAGGTTATTCCATTCCTCGAAACAACAATTCCTCAACAATACCATGAAAGAAAATTTTGGTCAAATATCACATCGCTGTTTGTGGGAGGAGTTGTGAAGGGAGTTGTGTCTTCTTGAAGTAAATAAATACAGCGCTTCAAAAATATAACGTTACTGCAGATTGACCCCAAGGTTGTAAGTCCCACTTTGTAAATGAAAGCTCCCATATTAACAAAACAATGCAGAAACAGCGAGCTGCAATAACAGAGAGCTCCCTAGTTTTCAACTCCCCTATATCGGCTCGTCACCTTTATCTATGCCCCCTGTGATTTTATAAATCTCTGGAGAAGATATTGAGGGATAGGATCTATTTACATTTGGAAGAAAATGGGATTATCAGTGAAAGGCAACATGGTTATGTGCAGGGAAGGTCATGTCTTACTAACTTAATAGAGTTCTTTGAGAATGTGACAAAGTTGATCAATGAGGAAATGAGTGTAGATGTCATTTACATGGACTTCAGTAAGGCATTTGATAAGATTCCTCAGGGTAGGCTGATGGAGAAAATAAGTCGCATGAGGTCCAGGGTGTACTAGCTAGATGGACAGAGAACTGGCTGGGCAACAGGAGGTAGAGAGTAGTAGTGGAAGGGAGCTTCTCAAAATGAAGAACTGTGACCAGTGGTGTCTCACGGGATCCATGCTGGAACCACTGTGGTTTGTGATATACATAAATGATTGGGGGGAAGGGATAGGTGGGATGATTAGCAAGCTTGTAGATGACAGTAAGATTAGTGCAGTAGCAGATCGTGAAGGGAACTGTCAGAGAATGCAGCAGAATATAGATAGATTGGAAAGTTGGGCAGAGAGGTGGCAGATGGAGTTCAATCCAGGCAAATGTGAGGTAATGTATTTTGGAAGATCCAATTCAAGAACAAACTATACAGTAAATGGAAAAGCCCTGGGGAAAATTAATGTACAGAGAGATCTGGGGGTTCAGGTCCATTGTACGCTGAAGGTGGCAACGAAGGTTGATAGAGTGGTCAAGGCGGCATACGGCATGCATTCCTTCACCGGACGGGGTACTGAGTACAAGAGTTGGCAGATCATGTTACCGTTGTATAGGACTTTGGTTTGGTCACGTTTGGAATACTGCGTACAATTCTAGTTGCCACATTACCAAAAGAATGTGGATGCTTTGGAGAGGGTGCAGAGGAGGTTCACCAAGATATTGCCTGGTATGGAAGGCACTAGCTATGAAAAGAAGTTGATTAGATTAGGATGATTTTCGTTAGAAAGATGGAGGTTTGGGGGGATCCAGATTGATGTTTACAAAATCATGGCAAGGTGGATAACAAGAAACTTTTTCTCAGAGTGAGGGACTTGGGGTCACGGGTTCAAGGTGTGAGGGGAAAAGTTTAGGGGAGATATGCATGGAAAGTTCTTTATGCAGAGGGTGGTGGGGGCCTGGAATGCGTTGCCAGTGGAGGTGGTAGAGGCGAGCATAATAGTGTCATTTAAGATGTATCTAGACAGATACATGAATGGGCAGGGAGCTAAGGGATACCCATCTTTAGAAAATAGATTTAAATAGAGGACTTCAATTGGCACAGGTTTGGAGAGTTGATGGGCCTGTCCCTGTGCTGAAATTTTATTTGTTCTTTTGTTTTCTATAAGGTCACCCCTCAGCCTTCTGCACTCCACTGAAAAAAAATCCCAGCCTATGCAGCCTCTCTTTTTAACTCAAACCCTCCAGTCTGGGTAAATTTTTGTAAATTTGTTTTGTTGGTTTAATAATATTATTCCTATAGCACAACAACCAGAATTGTATGCGGTGCTCCAAATGTGGCCTTTACCAATGTCTTGTACAGCGGTAACGTGACCTCCCAACTCCTATATTCAATGCTCTGACTAATGAAGGCAAGCATTCCAAACACCTTTTTCACCACCTTGTCTACCCGTGACACCACTTTCAAGGAACTATGTACCTGCACACCTAGGTCTCAGTGTTTGGCAAGACTCCTGAGGCCATTAATGTGTAACTCCTACCCTGGTGTGCCTGATCAAAATGCAACACTTTGCATTTATCTGAATTAAACTCCATCTGCCTTCCTCAGCCCACCGGCCCAGTTGATCAAAATCCCATTGTACTGTTAGATAACCTTCTTCACTGTCCATAATGTCACAAATTCTGGTGTCATCCACAAAGTTACTAACAATGCCACCTATATACTGAGCCCAATTGTGTACATAAATGACAAACAATAGTGGGCCGAGCACCAATCCTTGCAGCACATTGCTGATCACAGGGCCTCCAGTGGGAAAAATAACCCTCTACCCCCACCCTCTGTCTCCTATTGTCAAGCCAATTTTGAAAGTTATCGGCTAATACAATCAAAATTCTTTTCTGCCAGCTCATATAGCCCACAACTTCCAAATATTTCAAAAATCTAGTGCCTTCTCTTTACATACTTTCCACGATCTAGCCTCCACAACTTTCTGGGGTAGAAAATTCCAGAACACCTTTGAGAGAAGAAATTTCTTCACATCTTCGATGAGTGTTCCCTCAGCCTGTAACTATGTTCCTTGGTTCGGGATACCCCACAGGTAGAAGTATCTTTGTAATATCGACTCTGTCGAGTTTCCTCAGAATCTTGTATTTTTCAATAAGATAACGCTTCATTTTACTAAACTCTAATGAATACAGACCTAAAGTCTTGGCCATTCTTGATAAGTGTATTGCTGCAACTTATTCAATTCAATCACTCAGAAAAATGATAACTTTTTTCTGATGTTTATTCAAATGTCTGCATTCCACACATCCCTGAACAGAGGGGTGAAAGGGAAGCCTGATATCTCAGTCAACTCAAGGTGGAAAAGAACAAAGAGACAAGCAGACCACTGTTAGCAAACAGACAAGAGAGTTGCCACCCTAGTTGCAGAGATTAGCTACAGTCACTTGCTCATGCCTTGAGATTGTTAAAGCCACTCTCATGGGTCACATTTTTCCTACCTCTTTATCTCATGGTACCTATGTATTAGCATTGTAACAAACCACCGTAAAATCACATATAAGGGTGAGGAGTAGGTTGAGAATAGGTGGCACAGTGGCTCAATGGTTAGCACCACTGCCTCACAGCACCAGGGACCCGGGTTTTATTCCATCCTTGGACAATGGTTTCCTCCCACAGTCCAAAGATGTGCAGGCTAGAGGGATTGACCATACTAAATTGCCCATAGCATCTCAGAACGTGCAGGCTAGTTGGGTTAGCCATGGGAAATGCAGGGTTACAGGGATAGGGTGGGTCTAAGTAGAATGTTCTTTGGAGGTCAGTGTTAACTCAATGGGCTGAATGGCCTGCTTCTACACTGGAGGGTTTCTGTAAGATTTGATTGAGGTAATAAAAATTGTGAGAGGTCTGGACAGAGCAGATAGGGAAGAGCTTGTCCCATTGGTAAAAGGATCAAGAACCAACTAGTACAGTATTGAGGTAATTGTCAAAAGAGGCAACTATGATATGGCAAAAGACTTTTTTCATGCAGCAGATGGTTAGTATGTGTAACGCACTGCATCAGAGAGTGTTGGAGGCAGTTTCAATTGAGGCAGTAAGGAGGGCTTTAGATTATAGTTGAGAAAGAGGAAGGTGCAGGATAACAGCAAGAAGGTGGGGGAGTGGCATTAGGTGTACTGCTCCTGGAATGGGCTGAATAGCATCCTCCCGTGCTGTAACAGCTCTGTGATCCAGGATAATCCAGGCGAGGGGCATCAATGCTGCAATTCCATTCATAAAGCGTGGTTCAATTAAAAACTTATCACCAGTCCTCATGGCAACTTCAACTAAAATTCTGCCCATTATTCAGGCATTTACCTGAGCATTGAGGCCTGAAATTCCTCTGTCACCCTCCAGAAATGGCTGAGATTCCAGCAGATTTGCAATGCTCCTGTATGACTAATAGCAATGCAGCGTTTTGTGCCATATGTTTGATCAGTGTAAGGATTTTGTTTACTACATGAAAAACAACAATTCAGAAGGAGCTAATGAGCCACTTTAGCTGTGCAAATACTGAGAGCTCTGTTTGTGCAGCAGTGGAAATGTATAATTGTAATCGGAAATGATCATTTTGAATGTATGTAGGAGGCAGTGTTTATCATCAAGCCTGGGTGCTTGTCTGCTCTCTCATGAGTCTTTGAAGTATGACACAGGCAGTTTATTTTTGACACTTCTCAAACAGCTGCCTTATTATCCATTTGTTAAAATTATTAGAATTATCAGTTTATCCTGGAGCCTCCAGTAACTAAAGGTTAATTTCAAGGACACTGCTACATACAGCTCAGGATAGAAATAGAGGAAATACAAATGGTGCTTATTTTGTATTCTAAGATGAAAATATTGGCATATTGATTATAAAAGCATTGCAAATAGACAACAGAGGAAACCTTGGGGGAGATGGTGGTGCAACAGTTGTGGAAATATGGGGTTATATCTCACCACTGCATCTGGTGGAACTTAAATTTCACAAATAAAATCTGGGAAGTGTCAGTTATAAATTCTTTGTTGAAAACCAATCTGGTTCATGATTATTCTTCAGGGAAGGAAATCTGCCTTCATTTCCCAGTCTGGCCTCCATGTGACTACACACTCACAGCAATAATGGCTGACCATGAACTGACCTCTGATATGGTTGAGCAAGCAACTCAGTTCAGAGGCAACTAGGGATGGGCCACAAATGTGGACCCTGCCAGTAACACCCATGAAGGATTGTAAAAGATGTCAAGCATCAATCATTTGGATAGGAAGGATTCCTTCTCCTTTACAATGTGGGCAGCGGGAGTGTTCCACCTGGATGGACATGTTGCTTGACCAATAACAGTTGTGTGAGTTTTGGATATCATATGATGAAAATCTCTTGGAACATGCCAATCATATTCAACGATATTCATATTTTTGACTTTTAAGATTTGATAATGCAAAACAAATAAACGTGGGCGTGCACTTTGCAGGCCTGATTTTTAGGTTTCCTGTTTCTGATAGAGAACTCACCTGTTGGAATCACAGACTGAAAATCTAACAGCATTAATTCACAGTCTTAAGAAGTAATCGTTTATCTCTCATCTGGCTTTTCCTGTAATTTAGCAATTAAATAAACATTACACATTAAGTTAAGAGAAGTTAAGTTTTATTGCAGCCTTAAATCAGGCTTGAACTAGCTCTGAAAGAAGTAATAGCTAATTAATTAGTGGCTGGTTTAATTTGTTTTTTTTAAGCTTGAGTCAGTTATTTTCAGGAAGCATAAATAGCCTTGTGAGCACTGAGTGCTACGTTGTTTGTACAAAATGTAAAATGGGATTTTATTAGGGGTTAGAAGCTGTTTGGTTAGGGGTGGGGTTGGGGGACTAGAAATGGGATGTCCCTTCTCTAATTTTCAGCCTACTAGTTGGTACAGGGGAAGGTCATTGGGAAATACTGGTAATTCTTTTACTAATCTCACCATAGTAAATAATTCAAAAGTGACAAAATGGTAGGTCAGCTCAGCCAAGTGGAATGCACATCCTGGGATAGAATAAAGTCATGGTTACAGCATGTATCCCAAACAAACACATCAACCTTATGGATGCATGAGGTAGAGCTCCGAGTTTCAGAACTTGAGCAGCAGCATCTGCAAGGCAGGGAGCTACACAGTAAGCACATTTAGGGTTGTGTTCACATTGCAAGTTCGAAATGTACAGGTAGAAATGAAATGGGTGACTGCCAGGTAGTCTAAAACAAAAACAAAAAGGTATTTCGGGAGCCCTCTGATTCTACCTTGCTTAGTACTGAGTATCGTCTTTTGCTTACCATTGAGGATGAAGACTCAAGAGCCAAGATGGTGGCACCATGCGTTTCTCAGCTGTATAAGGGGAAGGAAGAAGAAAGAGAGAGTAACAATAATAGAGGATTCCATAAATGGGGATCAGGCAGGCATTTCTGTGGCCATCAATTTGACTCCAGGATGGTAAGTTGCCTCCCCAATGCCAGGGTACAGTTGTGATATAGATCCTGGTCTATGTTGGTCCCATTGACTCAAGTAGGAATGAAGATGAAGTTCTGAAAGCAGATTTTGGGCAGCTGTGTAGGAGATCGAAAGGCAGCACCTCAAGAAATTTCAGGATTTTCTCTGTCCCATCTCAACAACCTGGGAGTTGTCATTGATCAGAAACTCAGCTGGACTCACTACATAAGCACAATGGCTACAAGAGCAGGTCAGAGTGTAGGGATACTGTGGTGAGTAACTCACCCCCAACTCCTGAAAGAGTTTAGATCAGAGTGGTGCTGGAAAAGCACAGCAGGTCAGGTAGCATCTAAGGAGCAGGAAAATTAACATTTCGTGCAAAAGTCCTTCTCTGGGAACATTAATTCTCCTGCTCCTTGGATGCTGCCTGACCTGCTGTGCTTTTCTAGCACCACTCTGATCTAAACTCTGGTTTCCAGCATCTGCAGTCCTCACTTTTGCCTACCTAACTCCTGAAAACCTATCCACAAGGCACAAGTCAGGAGTGTGATGGAATACCCCCCAACTGCCTGGATGGGTGCAGCCCCAACAACACTCAAGAAGCTTGACACTATTCAGGACAAAGCAGCCCAGAAGTTTGGCATTGAATCCACAAGCATCCCCTCCCTCCAACGTCAACGCTTGGTAGCAGCAGTCTGTACTATCTACAAGGTAAACTGCAGAAATTCACTAAAGATCCTCAGACAGCACCTTCCAAACCCACAACCACTTCCATCTAGAAAGACAAGGGCAGCAGATACATGGGAACACCAGCCCCTTAGGATAAGGAATAACAAATTTAAAACAGATTTAAGGAGAAATTACTTCTCCCAAAGGGTGGGAAAATCTGTGGAATTCACTACCCCAAAGTATGGTGAGTGCTGGGACAGTGGATAAACTTATGAGCAGTTTGACAGATTTTTAATTGGTAATGGGTTGAAGGGTTATGGAGAGTGGGCAGGAAAGGAGAGGAGCATATCCGCCTTGATCGAATGGTGGAGCAGACTTGATGGGCTGAATGTCCTAATTCTGCTCCTAATTCTTGTGAACTATAAACCACCTTCATGTTCTCTTCCAAACCACTCACCATCCTGACTTGGAAATATATCGTTCATTTGCTGGATCAAAATCCTGGAATTCCCTCCCCAATGGCATTGTGGGTTGACCCACAGCAAGTGGACTGCAGTGGTTCAAGAGGGCAGCTCACCACCACCTTCTCAAGGGCAACTAGGGATGGGCAATGAATGCTGGGCCCAGCCAGAAACACCCACATACCGCAGATGAATGATGAAAAAAACATACAATGGAACACAGAATTGGAAGATTCGAGCAATTAGTTGGCTGGACGGCTAGTTTGTGACAAAAGTCCGAGCAGGTTAAATTCTCACACTGGCTGGGGTTATCATTCCACCTTTTCAACCTCTCCCCACATTTTGGAGCTGAGAATGCGCAAGAGTAATAATCAACATTCTGGTAAACAACACACGCAGAAACATCGAATGGTGAGCCTTATCCACACCCAACATGATCTTTGGTTTTTAGTAGGATCACTGGGGTTCTATGTCTATTTCCAGAGATAGCGTCCTCTGACCACTCAAAGGTTGAACATAGAACATAGAACATAGACCAATACAGCA
This sequence comes from Hemiscyllium ocellatum, assembly GCF_020745735.1. NCBI lineage: Eukaryota > Metazoa > Chordata > Chondrichthyes > Orectolobiformes > Hemiscylliidae > Hemiscyllium > Hemiscyllium ocellatum. The sequence goes on along the minus strand of NC_083439.1, from coordinate 35,353,428 downwards.
CAGAACAGGCCCTTCGGCCCACAATGTTGTGCCGAACATCTATCCTAGATTAAGCACCCATCCATGTACTTGATGGGTTGCTTGAATCCAACGCACCTTAGAGGAACTGTTGTGATTGTAGGTTTAGCGTTTGGAGTTTTTAAATGCTCTTTTCTATAGACCAAACCCAGATATTCCAGGTCATCAAATAATCTCCCAAATACGTGTTTAGTAATGAAAACAACAAGTGCTGGGGATCAAAGCAGGACAGACAGCATCCATGGACAGAGAGCAAGCTAACTTTTCAAGTCTAGACTCGAGTTTAGATTCGACGTTTCGAGCATAAGCCCTTCATCAGGAATAATTATTCCTGATGAAGGGCTTATGCTCGAAACGTCGAATTCTCTATTCCTGAGATGCTGCCTAACCTGCTGTGCTTTGACCAGCAACACATTTGCAGCTGTGATCTCCAGCATCTGCAGACCTCATTTTTTACTCGAGTTTAGATTCAAAATGTTAGCTTGCTCTCTCTCCATGGATGCTGTCTGACCTGCTGTATAGTTGTTGTTTTTAGTTTAATTCCAACACCTGCAGTAATTTGTTCCTATGTGTTTAGTAACAACAGCATGGATGAGGCACAAATAAAATGAGAATTACATCCCTGCATCACTGCAGTTATATAACCACAGTTGGGCCCAGCGTGGAGGAAGACAAGCTCCTACTTAGTTTTCTGGAGCAAGCGCAAGACCTGGAATTGGCGGCTGCTACATCAGGAGGAGGTGACATTGGTGAGACAGGCCAAGCAGCAAAAGATGGCGCCTGGGATCAGCCACTTCAGTATTGGCTGGGCCCGGTGTAGACAGTGGTGAAGCTGTGGTAGAGGAATGGCGACGCAGGCTTCACTGACAGTTCTCAGCTGACTCTGGACTGACGGACTCTCTCCAAGTTATATCTTTTTTTCCCTCATTCTTAAATTACCATATATACTGATGTATAGGTCAAATTTTTGAGACTATTTTCAAAGGTTCAGTTTAGAGGGCCAACTAATACATGAGCACAAGTTTTGAGGGGCTGAAATTCATGCTGCAGTTTGAAATACTGTATTATTAGCAAAAGTCAATTTGATTGCATGACTAATCCCGGTAAAAAAAACACAATGAGTTACGGTAAAGGTAATTACCAGACAAAACATAGAGAAACAAGAGTAAATTACTGATAGTAAATTTTATTTATACGTACCAGTATGAAAACTTAACGTCAAAGATTCATTGAAATCCTGCAAAATCACACTGTTCAACGTCGCCATGGCCTGGTATAGTGGCACACTCAAACCGAAACATTTATTAAATTCTGAATGTTTAAGCATCTTGAACCTGCCCGCCAAAATCTTCTGTTTCTCTCCCATTTACTCTCGTATGTTATGAACCTCAGTAACATTCACAAATTTGTCAAAGAATTAAAGATATAATGGCACAATTAAAATGATTTAACTTTTTAATGATATTATATTTTGGATATACAGTGAACAAATTGCAATAAGTACCGAGGGAGCTAGTACCAACCTGAATGAATGAATCAAAACATGCTGTAGTAAACCAAATGGGCTGAGTCATGAATGAATGAATGAATGGAGATGTAGTATAGCAAACAAAAGGTATAAATGAATGAATGTGATTTCATTTAAGTGTATTAATGGGAACATGCAGTTTCCTTCACAAGAGGTTTATAATGTGATATATTAGGGTTGATTTATATACAAGACATATGGAAAATACAAGGTTTTTGACCAAAATAAAGGGTTGACTTATACATGAGATCGAACTATACTTGAGTATATAGGGTATTTGATAGGGTGCTGTTTCGGGGTGACGGATGAAAGCTTTTCCCTGTATTTTATTGCATTCTATGGTAAGGTACACATGACAATTTTCAAAAAATCGACATTTGAAACAAAAATTTAAATGACATTTAAACCCCTGGAGAGATGGTGGCACAGAGACACTAGTTTAGATTAGATTACTTACAGTGTGGAAACAGGCCCTTCGGCCCAACAAGTCCACACCGACCCGCCGAAGCACAACCCACCAATTCCCCTACATTTACCCCTTTACCTAATACTACGGGCAATTTAGCATGGCCAATTCACCCGACCCACACATCTTTGGACTGTGGGAGGAAACCCACGCAGACACGGGGAGAATGTGCAAACTCCACACAGTCAGTCGCCTGAGTCGGGAATTGAACCGGGTCTCTGGCGCTGTGCGGCAGCAGTGCTAACCACTGTGCCACCGTGCCGCCCACTAAGACCATGTCATTCAGCTAAGCATCCAGAACCCAAGCTAACGGACTGCATAAATGAGTTTGAATCCCCATGTGGTTAAATGGTGACATTTGACTTAAATAAAAATCTCAAGTTTGCTTAATGCCAACCATTATTGATTAGCACAGCTGGCTTGTGGTACGGAGTCATGCCAACAGCATGGGTTCAATTCCAGTACCAGCTGAGGTTACATTAAATAATTCACCCACTCAGTTATTCAATAGTCACAATTTGATTATACATGTGATAAAGTTTAAGGTTGGTGTTGAATTGGTGGGAGGTTATGCACATACTTTAAAGATTCTCCAGCTTTTCCTTTGCTTATACCCTCCTTGTGGATATTTCTTCAGTATTTTCCCCCTTGGTCTGCAATTACAATTTTTACCTGCTTTTTACCAATGCCACTTCCATTGTTTTAAAGTCAGCTTCTCTATGGATTATGTGTCAGTGCCTTCTCATTTAAACTACATTTTTTCTTGTGTTCTTCCAAGGCACACTCACCATTTTGTCAAGCAGGGTGGTACAGTGGCTCAGTGGTTAGCGCTGCTGCCTCACAGCGCCAGCGACCCGGGCTCGAGTCCAGCCTCGGGTGACTGTCTGTGTGGAGTTGGCACATTCTCCCTGTGTCTGCGTGGGTTTCCTCCCACAGTCCAAAGATGTGCGGGTTGGGTGAATTGGCCAGGTTAAATTGCCCGTCGTGTTCAGGAATGTGTAGGTTAGGTGCATTAGTCAGGAGTAAAGTAGGAGGGGAATGGGTCTGGTGGGATACTCTTCAGAGGGTCAGTCTGGAGTTGTTGGGCAAAATGGCCTGTTTCCACACTGTAGGGATTCTACGAATACATGTCTGAGACCTGTTTTTCAGTGTGTTTTTGAAATACATTCTTGCATGTTTGTTACTTCAGATTTAACAACCACCTCTGCACATTTACTTCAGAATTCTAAGATCACGCCATAGACTGTTGACTGTCAGTTGATCTTTTCGGAACATCACAAGAATGTGACTGGTATCAATGTCATCCTCCTTGTCTAGTCTCAATCATCCACTTCAGTATCCATTAAAAAAATCTCACATGGACAAAAGTTCACACACCTTCCTGAGAAAATGGGCAATTACTGAATTCTATCTACACTTTGATTTCACTGGATACATTCCACATAACTACACCCAGCATGAGTCATTCCCATTGCCACTTGATTTTATGACTCTTTGTCCCCGTCACTATTCTTTATTCTAAGTGTGGGCCCCAATAATTACCGTTATAACTGATTCAGGATTCTGAAGAAGCCTTATTGGCTAGTTCTAAAAAGCAAACATGTTATCAAGATAGCTTTTAAAAGATACAAACAAACATTATCACTGTGGTATCACCATGACCACATTTTGTTTGTTTAGTCTTTCTGAAAATGTGTTGCTGGAAAAGCGCAGCAGGTCAGGCAGCATCCAAGGAACAGGAGATTCGACGTTTCGGGCATAAGCCCTTCTTCAGGAATCACATATGCCCGAAACGTCGAATCTCCTGTTCCTTGGATGCTGCCTGACCTGCTGCGCTTTTCCAGCAACACATTTTCAGCACTGATCTCCAGCATCTGCAGTCCTCACGCTCTCCTCCTGTTTAGTCTTTCTTACAGGCAAAAGTACATAAAGGATGCTGTCCTTGTAACTGTCATGGGAACTCCCTGGGAAGAGAGTCCAATTTTCACTGAGGGCTTCCTTAACTTCACTGGAAGAAAGGGGCTTTTTGATATCATCTCCAATGGTGCCTAAGGGTCTGAATCCTTTATCCATCCCTTCTGGTTCCTGGGTGGTGTTACATAATTATTTTGCCTCACTATACAGGGATGGAACAGGGGGGAAAATGCTATAAGTTACATTCTCAAGGTTATGCATTGCTTTGTCTTGCAAAATAACAGTGGCAGGTGCTGTCTGTTCACTGCTTTCTGTTTGGCATGGTTTGATCTTAGCTCTATTAATGAAGGACTCCATTTCATCATCAGTTTCAACATCAATAGCCAGTTTGACCAGTTGCAAAGTTGGGTCCACTTGTACCCTTTTCCTCATCCTACAGATAACAAGTACAAAGCTTCCCTGGTGGTAATTATTTTTAATCCTGCAGCTCTTTTAGCAATTCACACAGCTTTCTAAATTCTTCATCCACAGCACCACCCATACCAACACAGAGCACTATCCTTACCCACACAGCATCATCCTTACCCACACACAGCATCATCCTTAGCCACACACATCACCATCCTAACCCAGTCACAGCACCATGCTTATCACACACAGCACCATCGTTACTCACACACAGCACTATCCTTAGCCACACACATAACCATCACTACCCACACACAGCACTATCCTTACCCACACACATCACCATTATTACCTACACACAGCATCATCCTTAGCCACACACATCACCATCCTAACCCACACACATCACCGTCCTAACCCACATACATCACCGTCCTAACCCACACACATCACCATCCTAACCCACACACTGCACTATCCTTATCACACACACCATCATCCTAACCCAGTCACAGCACCATCCTTATCACACACAGCACTATCCTTACCAACACACACACATCACCATCCTTACCTAAACACAGCACCGTCCTTACCTGCACACAGCACCATCACTACCCACACACAACACCATCATTACCCACACACATCACCATCCTTACCCACACACAGCACCATCATTACCCACACACATCACCATCATTACCCACACACAACACCATCCTAACCCACACATATCACCATCCTTACCCACACACAGTACCATCTTCACCCACACACATCACCATCATTACCCACACACATCACCATCATTACCTACACACAGTACAATCTTCACCCACACGCACCACCATCATTACCCACACACAGCACTATCCTTATCACACACATCACCATCCTAACCCAGTCACAGCACCATCCTTATCACACATAGCACTATCCTTACCAACACACACATATCACCATCCGTACCTACACACATCACCATCCTTACCCAAACAAGGCACCATCCTTCCCTGCACACATCACCATCATTACCCACACACAACACCATCATTACCCACACACAACACCATTCTAACCCACACACATCACCATCATTACCCACACACAACACCATTCTAACCCACGCACATCACCATCATTACCCACACACAACACCATCCTAACCCACACACATCACCATCCTTACCCACACACATCACCATCATTACATACACACAGCACCATCCTTACCCACACACATCACTATCATTACCCACACACAGCACCATCCTTACCCACACACAGCACCATCATTACATACACACAGTACCATCTTCACCCACACACATCACCATCATTACCTACACAGAGTACAATCTTCACCCACACACATCACCATCATTACCTACACACAGCACGATCCTTACCCACACACAACATCATCCTTACCCACACACATCACCGTCCTTACCCACACACATAACCATCATTACATACACACAACACCATTCTAACCCACACACAGCACCATCCTTACCCACACACAACACCATTCTAACCCACACACATCACCATCATTACCCACACACAACACCATCCTAACCCACACACATCACCATCCTTACCCACACACAGTACCATCTTCACCCACACACATCACCATCCTTACCCACACACAGCACCATCCTTACCCACACACATCACCATCCTAACCCACACACATCACCATCCTTACCCACACACATCACCATCCTTACCCACACACAGTACCATCTTCACCCACACACATCACCATCCTGACCCACACACAGTACCATCTTCACCCACACACATCACCATCATTACCCACACACATCACCATCATTACCCACACACGTCACCATCATTACCTACACACAGTACAATCTTCACCCACACGCACCACCACCATTACCTACACACATCATCATCATGACGCACACACAGCACCATCTTCACCCACACACAACACCATCCTAACCCACACACATCACCATCATTACATACACACAGCACCATCCTTACCCACACACATCACTATCATTACCCACACACAGCACCATCCTTACCCACACACAGTACCATCTTCACCCACACACATCACCATCATTACCTACACAGAGTAAAATTTTCACCCACAAGCACCACCATCATTACCTACACACATCACCATCATTACGCACACACAGCATTATCCTTACCCACACACAGCACGATCCTTACCCACACACAACATCATCCTTACCCACACACAACACCATCATTACCCACACACAGCACCATCCTTACCCACACACAGCACCATCCTTACCCACACACATCACCATCATTACACACACACAGCACCATCATTACCCACACACATCACCATCATTACCCACACACAACACCATCTTCACCCACACACATCACCTTCCTTACCCACACACATCACCATCATTACATACACACAGCACCATCCTTACCCACACACATCACTATCATTACCCACACACATCACCATCATTACCCACACACATCACCATCATTACCTACACACAGTACAATTTTCACCCACACGCACCACCATCATTACCCACACACATCACCATCATTACCCACACACAACACCATTCTAACCCACACACATCACTATCACTACCCACGCACATCACCATCATTACCCACACACAACACCATTCTAACCCACACACAACACCATCATTACCCACTCACAACACCATTCTAACCCACACACATCACCATCCTTACCCACACACAGTACCATCTTCACCCACACACGTCACCATCCTTACCCACACACATCACCATCATTACATACACACAGCACCATCCTTACCCACACACAGCACCATCATTACATACACACAACACCATCCTAACCCACACACATCACCATCCTTACCCACACACAGTACCATCTTCACCCACACACATCTCCATCCTTACCCACACACAGCACCATCCTTACCCACACACAGCACCATCATTGCATACACACAACACCATCCTAACCAACACACATCACCATCCTTACCCACACACAGTACCATCTTCACCCACACACATCACCATCCTTACCCACACACAGCACCATCCTTACCCACACACAGCACCATCATTACATACACACAACACCATCCTAACCAACACACATCACCATCATTACCTACACACAGCACTATCCTTATCACACACATCACCATCCTAACCCAGTCACAGCACCATCCTTATCACACACAGCACTATCCTTACCAACACACACATATCACCATCCGTACATACACACATCACCATCCTTACCCAAACACAGCACCGTCCTTACCTGCACACATCACCATCATGACCCACACACATCACCATCATTACCCAGTCACAGTACCATCTTCACCCACACACATCACCATCCTAACCCACACACATCACCATCATTACCCACACACAACACCATTCTAACCCACACACATCACCATCATTACCCACTCACAACACCATTCTAACCCACACACATCACCATCATTACCTACACACAGTACAATTTTCACCCACACGCACCACCATCATTACCCACACACATCACCATCATTACCCACACACAACACCATTCTAACCCACACACATCACTATCACTACCCACTCACAACACCATTCTAACCCACACACATCACCATCCTTACCCACACACAGTACCATCTTCACCCACACACGTCACCATCCTTACCCACACACATCACCATCATTACATACACACAGCACCATCCTTACCCACACACAGCACCATCATTACATACACACAACACCATCCTAACCCACACACATCACCATCCTTACCCACACACAGTACCATCTTCACCCACACACATCACCATCCTTACCCACACACAGCACCATCCTTACCCACACACAGCACCATCATTGCATACACACAACACCATCCTAACCAACACACATCACCATCCTTACCCACACACAGTACCATCTTCACCCACACACATCACCATCCTTACCCACACACAGCACCATCCTTACCCACACACAGCACCATCATTACATACACACAACACCATCCTAACCAACACACATCACCATCATTACCTACACACAGCACTATCCTTATCACACACATCACCATCCTAACCCAGTCACAGCACCATCCTTATCACACACAGCACTATCCTTACCAACACACACATATCACCATCCGTACATACACACATCACCATCCTTACCCAAACACAGCACCGTCCTTACCTGCACACATCACCATCATGACCCACACACATCACCATCATTACCCAGTCACAGTACCATCTTCACCCACACACATCACCATCCTAACCCACACACATCACCATCATTACCCACACATAACACCATTCTAACCCACACACATCACCATCATTACCCACTCACAACACCATTCTAACCCACACACATCACCATCCTTACCCACACACAGTACCATCTTCACCCACACACATCACCATCCTTACCCACACACAGTACCATCTTCACCCACACACAACACCATCCTTACACACACACAGCACCATCACTACATATACACAACACCATGCTAACCCACACATATCACCATCCTAACCCACACACATCACCATCATTACCCACACACAACACCATTCTAACCCACACACATCACCATCATTACCCACACACAACACCATCCTAACCCACACACAACATCATCCTTACCCATACACATCACCATCATTACCTACACACAGTACCATCATTACCCACACACAGTACCATCCTTACCCACACACAGCACCATCCTCACCCACACACATCACTATCCTTACCCACACACAGCACTATCCTTACCCACACACAGCTCTATCCTTACCCACACACAGCACCATCCTTACCCACAAATAGCACTATCCTTACCCACACACAGCATCATCCTTACCCACACACACAGCATTATCCTTACCCACACACAGCACCATCATTACCCACACACATCACCATCATTACCCACACACATCACCATCATTACCTACACACTGTACAATCTTCACCCACATGCACCACCATCATTACCTACACACATCACTATCATTACCCACACACAGCACTATCCTTACCCACACACAGCACGATCCTTACCCACACACATCATCCTTACCCACACACATCACCATCATTACCTACACACAGTACCATCATTACCCACACACAGCACCATCATTTCCCACACACAGCACCATTATTTCCCACACACTGCACCATCCTTACCCACACACAGCACTCTCCTTACCCACACACAGCACTATCCTTACCCACACACAGCACTCTCCTTACCCACACACAGCGCCATCATTACCCATACACATCACCATCATTACCTACTCACAGTACCATCATTACCCACACACAGTACCGTCCTTACCCACACACAGCACCATCCTTACCCACACACAGCACCATCATTACCCACACACATTACCATCCTTACCCACACACAGCACCATCCTTACCCACACGCATCACTATCCTTTCCCACACACAGCACCATCCTTACCCACACACAGCACCATCATTACCCACACACATTACCATCCTTACCCACACACAGCACCATCCTTACCCACACACAGCACCATCCTTACCCACACGCATCACTATCCTTACCCACACACAGCACCATCCTTACCCACACACAGCACCATCATTACCCACACACATCACCATCATTACCTACACACATCACCATCCTTACGCACACACAGCACCATCCATACCCACACACAGCACCATCCTTACCCACACACAGCACCATCCTTACCCACACATAGCACTATCCTTACCCACACACAGCACCATCCTTACCCACACACAGCACCATCATTACCCACATACTGCACCATCATTACCCACATACTGCACCATCCTTACCAACACACAGCACCATCGTTACCCACACACAGCACCATCAGTACCCACACACTGCACTGTCCTTACCCACACACAGCACCATCCTTACCCACACACAGCACCATCCCTACCCACACACAGCACCATCCCTACCTACACACAGCACCATCCTTACCCACACACAGCACTATCCTTACCCACACTCAGCACCATCCTTACCCACATACACCACTATCCTTAACCACATACAGCACCGTCCTTTCACACACACACCACCATCCTTACACACACACACACACACAGCACTATCCTTACCTACACACTGCACCGTCCTTACCCACACACAACACCATCATTTATCCACACACAACACCATCCTTACCCACACACAGCACCATCCTTACCCACAAACAGCACTATCCTTATACACACACAGCACTATCCTTACCCACACACAGCACTATCCTTACCCACACACCGCACCATCCTTACACACACACAGCACCATCATTATCCACACACAACACCATCCTTACCCACACACATCACTAGCCTTCCAGACACACAGCACCGTCATTATACACACACAGCATTATCCTTATCCACACACAGCACTGTCGTTACACACACAGAGCACCATCATTACCCACAAACAGCATGGTCCTTACACACTCAACACCATCCTTATACACACACAGTGCACCATCCTTACACACACACAGCACCAATATTATCCACACACAGCACCATCCTTACTCACACACATCACTGTACTTCCACACACACAGCACCATCGTTACACACACAGAGCACCATCATTACCCACACACAGCACCATCCTTACCCACACGCATCACTATCCTTACCCACACACAGCACCATCCTTACCCACACACAGCACCATCCTTACCCACACACAGCACCATCATTACCCACACACATCACCATCATTACCTACACACATCACCATCCTTACCCACACACAGCACCATCCATACCCACACACAGCACCATCCTTACCCACACACAGCACCATCCTTACCCACACACAGCACCATCATTACCCACATACTGCACCATCCTTACCAACACACAGCACCATCGTTACCCACACACAGCACCATCAGTACCCACACACTGCACTGTCCTTACCCAAACACAGCACCATCCTTACCCACACACAGCACCATCCCTACCCACACACAGCACCATCCCTACCTACACACAGCACCATCCTTACCCACACACAGCACTATCCTTACCCACACTCAGCACCATCCTTACCCACATACACCACTATCCTTAACCACATACAGCACCGTCCTTTCACACACACACCACCATCCTTACACACACACACACACACAGCACTATCCTTACCTACACACTGCACCGTCCTTACCCACACACAACACCATCATTTATCCACACACAACACCATCCTTACCCACACACAGCACCATCCTTACCCACAAACAGCACCATCCTTATACACACACAGCACTATCCTTACCCACACACAGCACCATCCTTACACACACACAGCACCATCATTATCCACACACAACACCATCCTTACCCACACACATCACTAGCCTTCCAGACACACAGCACCGTCATTACACACACACAGCATTATCCTTATCCACACACAGCACTGTCGTTACACACACAGAGCACCATCATTACCCACAAACAGCATCGTCCTTACACACTCAACACCATCCTTATACACACACAGTGCACCATCCTTACACACACACAGCACCAATATTATCCACACACAGCACCATCCTTACTCACACACATCACCGTACTTCCACACACACAGCACCATCGTTACACACACAGAGCACCATCATTACCCACAAACAGCAATGTCCTTACTAACACTCAACACCGTCCTTACACACACAGAGCACCATCCTTACCAACACACAGCACCCTCCTTGCCCACACCCTGCACCATCCTTACACACATACACACACAGTACCATCCTTATCCACACTCAGCACCATCCTTACACACACACAACACCGTCCTTACTTACACACAGCACCATTCATACCCACACACAGGACCATCCTTACCTACACACACAGCACCATCCTTACGCACAAACTGCAACAGCATTACCCACACACTGCGCCATCCTTACCAACACACAGCACTGTCCTTACACACACAGAGCACTATCCTTACCCACACACAGCAACAGCATTACCCACACACTGCACCATCATTAACAACACACAGCGCCGTCCTTACACACACACAGCACCATCCTTACACACACACAACATTATCCTTACCCACACACAGCACCATCCTTACACACACACAGCACCATCCTTACACACACATAGCATTATCCTTACCCACACACAGCACCGTCCTTACACACACACAGCACCATCATTACACACACACAGCATCTTCCTACCCACACATAGCGCCATCCTTACCCACACACAGCACCATCCTTACCCACACACAGCACCATCATTACCCACATACTGCACCATCCTTACCAACACACAGCACCATCGTTACCCACACACATCACCATCATTACCTACACACAGTACCATCCTTACCCACACACAGCACTATCCTTACCCACACACAGCACTATCCTTACCCACACACAGCTCTATCCTTACCCACACACAGCATCATCCTTACCCACACACACAGCATCATCATTACACACACACAGCATCTTCCTACCCACACACAGTACCATCCTTACCCACACACAGCACTATCCTTACCCACACACAGCACTATCCTTACCCACACACAGCTCTATCCTTACCCACACACAGCATCATCCTTACCCACACACACAGCATTATCCTTACCCACACACAGCACCATCATTACCCACACACATCACCATCATTACCCACACACAGCACTATCCTTATCACACACATCACCATTCTAACCCAGTCACAGCACCATCCTTATCACACACAGCACTATCCTTACCAACACACACATATCACCATCCGTACCTACACACATCACCATCCTTACCCAAACACAGCACCGTCCTTACCTGCACACATCACCATCATGACCCACACACAACACCATCATTACCCAGTCTCAGTATCATCTTCACCCACACACATCACCATCCTTACCCACACACATCACCATCCTTACCCACACACATCACCATCCTTACCCACACACAGCACCATCCTTACCCACACACATCACCATCATTACCCACACATATCACCATTCTAACCCACACACATCACCATCATTACCCACACACATCACCATCATTACCCACACACTGCACTATCCTTACCCACACACAACATCATCCTTACCCACACACATCACCATCATTACCTACGCACAGTACCATCATTACCCACACACAGTACCATCCTTACCCACACACAGCACCATTCTTACCTACACACATCACCATCATTACCCACACACATCACCATCCTTACCCACACACAGCACCATCCTTACCCACACACATCACCATCATTACCCACACATATCACCATTCTAACCCACACACATCACCATCATTACCCACACACATCACCATCATTACCCACACACAGCACTATCCTTACCCACACACAGCACGATCCTTACCCACACACAACATCATCCTTACCCACACACATCACCATCGTTACCTACGCGCAGTACCATCATTACCCACACACAGTACCATCCTTACCCACACACATCACCATCATTACCTACGCACAGTACCATCATTACCCACACACAGTACCATCCTTACCCACACACAGCACCATCCTTACCTACACACATCACTATCCTTACCCACACACACAGCATTATCCTTACCCACACACATCCCCCTCATTACCTACACACAGTACAATCTTCACCCACACGCACCACATCATTACCTACACAGATCACCATCATTACCCACACACAGCACTATCCTTACCCACACACAGCACGATCCTTACCCATACACAACGTCATCCTTACCCACATACATCACCATCATTACCCACACACAGCACCATCATTTCCCACACACAGCACCATTATTTCCCACACACAGCACCATCCTTACCCACACACAGCGCCATCCTTACCCACACACAGCACCATCATTACCCACACACAGCACCATCATTACCAACACACAACACCATCGTTACACACACAGCACCATCAGTACCCACACACTGCACTGTCCTTACCCACACACAGCACTCTCCTTACCCACACACAGCACCATCATTACCCACACACAGCACCATCCTTACCCACACACAGCACTATCCTTACCCACACACAGCACTATCCTTACCCATATACACCACTATCCTTACCCACACACTGCGCCATCCTTACCAACACACAGCACTGTCCTTACACACACAGAGCACTATCCTTACCCACACACAGCAACAGCATTACCCACACACTGCACCATCATTAACAACACACAGCGCCGTCCTTACACACACACAGCACCATCCTTACACACACACAGCATTATCCTTACCCACACACAGCACCATCCTTACACACACACAGCACCATCCTTACACACACATAGCATTATCCTTACCCACACACAGCACCGTCCTTACACACACACAGCACCATCATTACACACACACAGCATCTTCCTACCCACACATAGCGCCATCCTTACCCACACACAGCACCATCCTTACCCACACACAGCACCATCATTACCCACATACTGCACCATCCTTACCAACACACAGCACCATCGTTACCCACACACATCACCATCATTACCTACACACAGTACCATCCTTACCCACACACAGCACTATCCTTACCCACACACAGCACTATCCTTACCCACACACAGCTCTATCCTTACCCACACACAGCATCATCCTTACCCACACACACAGCATTATCCTTACCCACACACAGCACCATCATTACCCACACACATCACCATCATTACCCACACACAGCACTATCCTTATCACACACATCACCATTCTAACCCAGTCACAGCACCATCCTTATCACACACAGCACTATCCTTACCAACACACACATATCACCATCCGTACCTACACACATCACCATCCTTACCCAAACACAGCACCGTCCTTACCTGCACACATCACCATCATGACCCACACACAACACCATCATTACCCAGTCTCAGTATCATCTTCACCCACACACATCACCATCCTTACCCACACACATCACCATCATTACCCACACACATCACCATCCTTACCCACACACAGCACCATCCTTACCCACACACATCACCATCATTACCCACACATATCACCATTCTAACCCACACACATCACCATCATTACCCACACACATCACCATCATTACCCACACACTGCACTATCCTTACCCACACACAACATCATCCTTACCCACACACATCACCATCATTACCTACGCACAGTACCATCATTACCCACACACAGTACCATCCTTACCCACACACAGCACCATTCTTACCTACACACATCACCATCATTACCCACACATATCACCATTCTAACCCACACACATCACCATCATTACCCACACACATCACCATCATTACCCACACACAGCACTATCCTTACCCACACACAGCACGATCCTTACCCACACACAACATCATCCTTACCCACACACATCACCATCGTTACCTACGCGCAGTACCATCATTACCCACACACAGTACCATCCTTACCCACACACATCACCATCATTACCTACGCACAGTACCATCATTACCCACACACAGTACCATCCTTACCCACACACAGCACCATCCTTACCTACACACATCACTATCCTTACCCACACACACAGCATTATCCTTACCCACACACATCCCCCTCATTACCTACACACAGTACAATCTTCACCCACACGCACCACATCATTACCTACACAGATCACCATCATTACCCACACACAGCACTATCCTTACCCACACACAGCACGATCCTTACCCATACACAACGTCATCCTTACCCACATACATCACCATCATTACCCACACACAGCACCATCATTTCCCACACACAGCACCATTATTTCCCACACACAGCACCATCCTTACCCACACACAGCACCATCCTTACCCACACACAGCACCATCATTACCCACACACAGCACCATCATTACCAACACACAACACCATCGTTACACACACAGCACCATCAGTACCCACACACTGCACTGTCCTTACCCACACACAGCACTCTCCTTACCCACACACAGCACCATCATTACCCACACACAGCACCATCCTTACCCACACACAGCACTATCCTTACCCACACACAGCACTATCCTTACCCATATACACCACTATCCTTACCCACACACAGCATCATCCTTACCCACACACACAGCACTATCCTTACCCACACTCAGCACCATCCTTACCCACATACACCACTATCCTTACCCATATACACCACTATCCTTACCCACAAACAGCATCATCCTTACCCACACACACAGCACCATCCTTACACACACACAGCACCATCCTTACACACACATAGCATTATCCTTACCCACACACAGCACCGTCCTTACACACACACAGCACCATCATTACACACACACAGCATCTTCCTACCCACACATAGCGCCATCCTTACCCACACACAGCACCATCCTTACCCACACACAGCACCATCATTACCCACATACTGCACCATCCTTACCCACACACAGCACCATCGTTACCCACACACATCACCATCATTACCTACACACAGTACCATCCTTACCCACACACAGCACTATCCTTACCCACACACAGCACTATCCTTACCCACACACAGCTCTATCCTTACCCACACACAGCATCATCCTTACCCACACACACAGCATTATCCTTACCCACACACAGCACCATCATTACCCACACACATCACCATCATTACCCACACACAGCACTATCCTTATCACACACATCACCATTCTAACCCAGTCACAGCACCATCCTTATCACACACAGCACTATCCTTACCAACACACACATATCACCATCCGTACCTACACACATCACCATCCTTACCCAAACACAGCACCGTCCTTACCTGCACACATCACCATCATGACCCACACACAACACCATCATTACCCAGTCTCAGTATCATCTTCACCCACACACATCACCATCCTTACCCACACACATCACCATCCTTACCCACACACATCACCATCCTTACCCACACACAGCACCATCCTTACCCACACACATCACCATCATTACCCACACATATCACCATTCTAACCCACACACATCACCATCATTACCCACACACATCACCATCATTACCCACACACTGCACTATCCTTACCCACACACAACATCATCCTTACCCACACACATCACCATCATTACCTACGCACAGTACCATCATTACCCACACACAGTACCATCCTTACCCACACACAGCACCATTCTTACCTACACACATCACCATCATTACCCACACACATCACCATCCTTACCCACACACAGCACCATCCTTACCCACACACATCACCATCATTACCCACACATATCACCATTCTAACCCACACACATCACCATCATTACCCACACACATCACCATCATTACCCACACACAGCACTATCCTTACCCACACACAGCACGATCCTTACCCACACACAACATCATCCTTACCCACACACATCACCATCGTTACCTACGCGCAGTACCATCATTACCCACACACAGTACCATCCTTACCCACACACATCACCATCATTACCTACGCACAGTACCATCATTACCCACACACAGTACCATCCTTACCCACACACAGCACCATCCTTACCTACACACATCACTATCCTTACCCACACACACAGCATTATCCTTACCCACACACATCCCCCTCATTACCTACACACAGTACAATCTTCACCCACACGCACCACATCATTACCTACACAGATCACCATCATTACCCACACACAGCACTATCCTTACCCACACACAGCACGATCCTTACCCATACACAACGTCATCCTTACCCACATACATCACCATCATTACCCACACACAGCACCATCATTTCCCACACACAGCACCATTATTTCCCACACACAGCACCATCCTTACCCACACACAGCGCCATCCTTACCCACACACAGCACCATCATTACCCACACACAGCACCATCATTACCAACACACAACACCATCGTTACACACACAGCACCATCAGTACCCACACACTGCACTGTCCTTACCCACACACAGCACTCTCCTTACCCACACACAGCACCATCATTACCCACACACAGCACCATCCTTACCCACACACAGCACTATCCTTACCCACACACAGCACTATCCTTACCCATATACACCACTATCCTTACCCACACACTGCGCCATCCTTACCAACACACAGCACTGTCCTTACACACACAGAGCACTATCCTTACCCACACACAGCAACAGCATTACCCACACACTGCACCATCATTAACAACACACAGCGCCGTCCTTACACACACACAGCACCATCCTTACACACACACAGCATTATCCTTACCCACACACAGCACCATCCTTACACACACACAGCACCATCCTTACACACACATAGCATTATCCTTACCCACACACAGCACCGTCCTTACACACACACAGCACCATCATTACACACACACAGCATCTTCCTACCCACACATAGCGCCATCCTTACCCACACACAGCACCATCCTTACCCACACACAGCACCATCATTACCCACATACTGCACCATCCTTACCAACACACAGCACCATCGTTACCCACACACATCACCATCATTACCTACACACAGTACCATCCTTACCCACACACAGCACTATCCTTACCCACACACAGCACTATCCTTACCCACACACAGCTCTATCCTTACCCACACACAGCATCATCCTTACCCACACACACAGCATTATCCTTACCCACACACAGCACCATCATTACCCACACACATCACCATCATTACCCACACACAGCACTATCCTTATCACACACATCACCATTCTAACCCAGTCACAGCACCATCCTTATCACACACAGCACTATCCTTACCAACACACACATATCACCATCCGTACCTACACACATCACCATCCTTACCCAAACACAGCACCGTCCTTACCTGCACACATCACCATCATGACCCACACACAACACCATCATTACCCAGTCTCAGTATCATCTTCACCCACACACATCACCATCCTTACCCACACACATCACCATCATTACCCACACACATCACCATCCTTACCCACACACATCACCATCCTTACCCACACACAGCACCATCCTTACCCACACACATCACCATCATTACCCACACATATCACCATTCTAACCCACACACATCACCATCATTACCCACACACATCACCATCATTACCCACACACTGCACTATCCTTACCCACACACAACATCATCCTTACCCACACACATCACCATCATTACCTACGCACAGTACCATCATTACCCACACACAGTACCATCCTTACCCACACACAGCACCATTCTTACCTACACACATCACCATCATTACCCACACACATCACCATCCTTACCCACACACAGCACCATCCTTACCCACACACATCACCATCATTACCCACACATATCACCATTCTAACCCACACACATCACCATCATTACCCACACACATCACCATCATTACCCACACACAGCACTATCCTTACCCACACACAGCACGATCCTTACCCACACTCAACATCATCCTTACCCACACACATCACCATCGTTACCTACGCGCAGTACCATCATTACCCACACACAGTACCATCCTTACCCACACACATCACCATCATTACCTACGCACAGTACCATCATTACCCACACACAGTACCATCCTTACCCACACACAGCACCATCCTTACCTACACACATCACTATCCTTACCCACACACACAGCATTATCCTTACCCACACACATCCCCCTCATTACCTACACACAGTACAATCTTCACCCACACGCACCACATCATTACCTACACAGATCACCATCATTACCCACACACAGCACTATCCTTACCCACACACAGCACGATCCTTACCCATACACAACGTCATCCTTACCCACATACATCACCATCATTACCCACACACAGCACCATCATTTCCCACACACAGCACCATTATTTCCCACACACAGCACCATCCTTACCCACACACAGCACCATCCTTACCCACACACAGCACCATCATTACCCACACACAGCACCATCATTACCAACACACAACACCATCGTTACACACACAGCACCATCAGTACCCACACACTGCACTGTCCTTACCCACACACAGCACTCTCCTTACCCACACACAGCACCATCATTACCCACACACAGCACCATCCTTACCCACACACAGCACTATCCTTACCCACACACAGCACTATCCTTACCCATATACACCACTATCCTTACCCACACACAGCATCATCCTTACCCACACACACAGCACTATCCTTACCCACACTCAGCACCATCCTTACCCACATACACCACTATCCTTACCCATATACACCACTATCCTTACCCACAAACAGCATCATCCTTACCCACACACACAGCACTATCCTTACCCACACTCAGCACCATCCTTACCCACACACAGCATCATCCTTACCCACACACACAGCACCATCCTTACCCACACACAGCACTATCCTTACCCACACTCAGCACCATCCTTACCCACACACAGCATCATCCTTACCCACACACACAGCACCATCCTTACCCACACACAGCACCATCCTTACCCACACACAGCACCATCCCTACCCACACACAGCACCATCCTTACCCACACACAGCACCATCATTACCCACATACTGCACCATCCTTACCCACACACAACACCATCCTGACCCACACACATCACTAGCCTTC
Organism: Hemiscyllium ocellatum; assembly: GCF_020745735.1. Taxonomy (NCBI): domain Eukaryota; kingdom Metazoa; phylum Chordata; class Chondrichthyes; order Orectolobiformes; family Hemiscylliidae; genus Hemiscyllium; species Hemiscyllium ocellatum. Next base: position 35,332,233 of record NC_083439.1, on the reverse strand, counting down.
CAGACACACAGCACCGTCATTATACACACACAGCATTATCCTTATCCACACACAGCACTGTCGTTACACACACAGAGCACCATCATTACCCACAAACAGCATCGTCCTTACACACTCAACACCATCCTTATATACACACAGTGCACCATCCTTACACACACACACACAGCACCAATATTATCCACACACAGCACCATCCTTACTCACACACATCACCGTACTTCCACACACACAGCACCATCGTTACACACACAGCACCATCATTACCCACAAACAGCAATGCCCTTACCAACACTCAACACCGTCCTTACACACACAGCACCATCCTTACCCACACACAGCGCCATCCTTACCCACACACAGTACCATCCTTATCCACACTCAGCACCATCCTTACACACACACAACACCGTCCTTACTTACACACAGCACCATTCATACCCACACACAGGACCATCCTTACCTACACACAACACCATCCTTACCCACACACAGCACCATACTTACACACACACTGCAACAGCATTACCCACACACTGCGCCATCCTTACCAACACACAGCACTGTCCTTACACACACACAGCACCATCCTTACTCACACACAGCACCATCCTTACTCACACACATCACATCCTAACCCAGTCACAGCACCATCCTTATCACACACAGCACTATCCTTACCAACACACACAGCACCATCCCTACCTACACACATCACCATCCTTACCCACACACAGCACCATCCTTACCCACACACAGCACCATCCTTACCCCCACACAGCACTATCCTTACCCACACACAGCACTATCCTTACCAACACACAGCATCATCCTTACCCACACACACAGCATTATCCTTACCCACACACAGCACCATCATTACCCACACACATCACCATCATTACCTACACACAGCACCATCATTTCCCACACACATCAACATCCTTACCCACACACAGCACCATCCATACCCACACACAGCACCATCCCTACCCACACACAGCACCATCCTTACCCACACATAGCACTATCCTTACCCACACAGCACCATCCTTACCCACACACAGCACCATCCTTACCCACACACAGCACTGTCCTTACCCACACACAGCACTCTCATTACCCACACACAGCACCATCATTACCCACACACAGCACCATCCTTACCCACACACAGCACCATCATTACCCACACACATCACCATCATTACCCACACACATCACCATCATTACCTACACACAGCACCATCATTTCCCACACACATCAACATCCTTACCCACACACAGCACCATCCATACCCACACACAGCACCATCCCTACCCACACACAGCACCATCCTTACCCACACATAGCACTATCCTTACCCACACACAGCACCATCCTTACCCACACACAGCACCATCCTTACCCACACACTGCACTGTCCTTACCCACACACAGCACTCTCATTACCCACACACAGTACCATCTTCACCCACACACATCACCATCATTACCTACACAGAGTACAATCTTCACCCACAAGCACCACCATCATTACCTACACACATCACCATCATTACGCACACGCAGCATTATCCTTACCCACACACAGCACGATCCTTACCCACACACAACATCATCCTTACCCACACACAACACCATCATTACCCACACACAGCACCATCCTTACCCACACACAGCACCATCCTTACCCACACACATCACCATCATTACCCACACACAGCACCATCCTTACCCACACACAGTACCATCTTCACCCACTACATCACCATCCTTACCCACACACATCACCATTATTACCCACACACACCACCATCCTTACCCACACACAGTACCATCTTCACCCACTACATCACCATCCTTACCCACACACATCACCATCATTACCCACACACAACGCCATCCTAACCCACACACATCACCATTCTTACCCACACACAGTACCATCTTCACCCACACACATCACCATCCTTACCCTCACACAGCACCATCATTACCTACACACAGTACAATTTTCACCCACACGCACCACCATCATTACCCACACACATCACCATCATTACCCACACACAACACCATTCTAACCCACACACATCACTATCACTACCCACGCACATCACCATCATTACCCACACACATCACCATCATTACCCACACACAACACCATTCTAACCCACACACAACACCATCATTACCCACACACAACACGATCCTAACCCACACACATCACCATCATTACCCACTCACAACACCATTCTAACCCACACACATCACCATCCTTACCCACACACAGTACCATCTTCACCCACACACGTCACCATCCTTACCCACACACATCACCATCATTACATACACACAGCACCATCCTTACCCACACACAGCACCATCATTACATACACACAACACCATCCTAACCCACACACATCACCATCCTTACCCACACACAGTACCATCTTCACCCACACACATCACCATCCTTACCCACACACAGCACCATCCTTACCCATACACAGCACCATCATTGCATACACACAACACCATCCTAACCAACACACATCACCATCCTTACCCACACACAGTACCATCTTCACCCACACACATCACCATCCTTACCCACACACATCACCATCCTTACCCACACACAGCACCATCCTTACCCACACACAGCACCATCATTACATACACACAACACCATCCTAACCAACACACATCACCATCATTACCTACACACAGCACTATCCTTATCACACACATCACCATCCTAACCCAGTCACAGCACCATCCTTATCACACACAGCACTATCCTTACCAACACACACATATCACCATCCGTACCTACACACATCACCATCCTTACCCAAACACAGCACCGTCCTTACCTGCACACATCACCATCATGACCCACACACATCACCATCATTACCCAGTCACAGTACCATCTTCACCCACACACATCACCATCCTAACCCACACACATCACCATCATTACCCACACACAGTACCATCTTCACCCACACACATCACCATCCTTACCCACACACATCACCATCATTACATACACACAACACCATCCTTACACACACACAGCACCATCACTACATATACACAACACCATGCTAACCCACACACATCACCATCCTAACCCACACACATCACCATCATTACCCACACACAACACCATGCTAACCCACACACATCACCATCCTAACCCACACACATCACCATCCTAACCCACACACAACATCATCCTTACCCATACACATCACCATCATTACCTACACACAGTACCATCCTTACCCACACACAGCACCATCCTCACCCACACACATCACTATCCTTACCCACACACAGCACTATCCTTACCCACACACAGTACCATCCTTACCCACACACAGCACCATCCTCACCCACACACAGCACCATCCATACCCACACACAGCACCATCCCTACCCACACACAGCACCATCCTTACCCACACATAGCACTATCCTTACCCACACAGCACCATCCTTACCCACACACAGCACCATCCTTACCCACACACAGCACTGTCCTTACCCACACACAGCACTCTCATTACCCACACACAGCACCATCATTACCCACACACAGCACCATCCTTACCCACACACAGCACCATCATTACCCACACACATCACCATCATTACCCACACACATCACCATCATTACCTACACACAGCACCATCATTTCCCACACACATCAACATCCTTACCCACACACAGCACCATCCATACCCACACACAGCACCATCCCTACCCACACACAGCACCATCCTTACCCACACATAGCACTATCCTTACCCACACACAGCACCATCCTTACCCACACACAGCACCATCCTTACCCACACACTGCACTGTCCTTACCCACACACAGCACTCTCATTACCCACACACAGTACCATCTTCACCCACACACATCACCATCATTACCTACACAGAGTACAATCTTCACCCACAAGCACCACCATCATTACCTACACACATCACCATCATTACGCACACACAGCATTATCCTTACCCACACACAGCACTATCCTTACCCACACACAACATCATCCTTACCCACACACAACACCATCATTACCCACACACAGCACCATCCTTACCCACACACAGCACCATCCTTACCCACACACATCACCATCATTACCCACACACAGCACCATCCTTACCCACACACAGTACCATCTTCACCCACTACATCACCATCCTTACCCACACACATCACCATTATTACCCACACACACCACCATCCTTACCCACACACAGTACCATCTTCACCCACTACATCACCATCCTTACCCACACACATCACCATCATTACCCACACACAACGCCATCCTAACCCACACACATCACCATTCTTACCCACACACAGTACCATCTTCACCCACACACATCACCATCCTTACCCTCACACAGCACCATCATTACCTACACACAGTACAATTTTCACCCACACGCACCACCATCATTACCCACACACATCACCATCATTACCCACACACAACACCATTCTAACCCACACACATCACTATCACTACCCACGCACATCACCATCATTACCCACACACATCACCATCATTACCCACACACAACACCATTCTAACCCACACACAACACCATCATTACCCACACACAACACGATCCTAACCCACACACATCACCATCATTACCCACTCACAACACCATTCTAACCCACACACATCACCATCCTTACCCACACACAGTACCATCTTCACCCACACACGTCACCATCCTTACCCACACACATCACCATCATTACATACACACAGCACCATCCTTACCCACACACAGCACCATCATTACATACACACAACACCATCCTAACCCACACACATCACCATCCTTACCCACACACAGTACCATCTTCACCCACACACATCACCATCCTTACCCACACACAGCACCATCCTTACCCATACACAGCACCATCATTGCATACACACAACACCATCCTAACCAACACACATCACCATCCTTACCCACACACAGTACCATCTTCACCCACACACATCACCATCCTTACCCACACACATCACCATCCTTACCCACACACAGCACCATCCTTACCCACACACAGCACCATCATTACATACACACAACACCATCCTAACCAACACACATCACCATCATTACCTACACACAGCACTATCCTTATCACACACATCACCATCCTAACCCAGTCACAGCACCATCCTTATCACACACAGCACTATCCTTACCAACACACACATATCACCATCCGTACCTACACACATCACCATCCTTACCCAAACACAGCACCGTCCTTACCTGCACACATCACCATCATGACCCACACACATCACCATCATTACCCAGTCACAGTACCATCTTCACCCACACACATCACCATCCTAACCCACACACATCACCATCATTACCCACACACAGTACCATCTTCACCCACACACATCACCATCCTTACCCACACACATCACCATCATTACATACACACAACACCATCCTTACACACACACAGCACCATCACTACATATACACAACACCATGCTAACCCACACACATCACCATCCTAACCCACACACATCACCATCATTACCCACACACAACACCATGCTAACCCACACACATCACCATCCTAACCCACACACATCACCATCCTAACCCACACACAACATCATCCTTACCCATACACATCACCATCATTACCTACACACAGTACCATCCTTACCCACACACAGCACCATCCTCACCCACACACATCACTATCCTTACCCACACACAGCACTATCCTTACCCACACACAGTACCATCCTTACCCACACACAGCACCATCCTTACCCACACACATCACTATCCTTACCCACACACAGCACTATCCTTACCCACACACAGCTCTATCCTTACCCACACACAGCACCATCCTTACCCACAAACAGCACTATCCTTACCCACACACAGCATCATCCTTACCCACACACACAGCATTATCCTTACCCACACACAGCACCATCATTACCCACACACATCACCATCATTACCCACACACATCACCATCATTACCTACACACTGTACAATCTTCACCCACATGCACCACCATCATTACCTACACACATCACTATCATTACCCACACACAGCACTATCCTTACCCACACACAGCACGATCCTTACCCACACACAACATCATCCTTACCCACACACATCACCATCATTACCTACACACAGTACCATCATTACCCACACACAGCACCATCATTTCCCACACACAGCACCATTATTTCCCACACACATCATCATCCTTACCCACACACAGCACCATCCTTACCCACACACAGCACCATCCCTACCCACACACAGCACCATCCTTACCCACACACAGCACCATCATTACCCACATACTGCACCATCCTTACCAACACACAGCACCATCGTTACCCACACACAGCACCATCAGTACCCACACACTGCACCATCCTTACCCACACACAGCACTCTCCTTACCCACACACAGCACTATCCTTACCCACACACAGCACTCTCCTTACCCACACACAGCGCCATCATTACCCATACACATCACCATCATTACCTACTCACAGTACCATCATTACCCACACACAGTACCGTCCTTACCCACACACAGCACCATCCTTACCCACACACAGCACCATCATTACCCACACACATTACCATCCTTACCCACACACAGCACCATCCTTACCCACACGCATCACTATCCTTACCCACACACAGCACCATCCTTACCCACACACAGCACCATCATTACCCACACACAGCACCATCCTTACCCACACACAGCACCATCATTACCCACACACAGCACCATCCTTACCCACACGCATCACCATCCTTACCCACACACAGCACCATCCTTACCCACACACAGCACCATCATTACCCACACACAGCACCATCATTACCTACACACATCACCATCCTTACCCACACACAGCACCATCCATACCCACACACAGCACCATCCTTACCCACACACAGCACCATCCTTACCCACACACAGCACCATCCTTACCCACACACAGCACCATCATTACCCAAACACAGCACCATCCTTACCCACACACAGCACCATCCCTACCCACACACAGCACCATCCCTACCTACACACAGCACCATCCTTACCCACACACAGCACTATCCTTACCCACACTCAGCACCATCCTTACCCACATACACCACTATCCTTAACCACATACAGCACCGTCCTTTCACACACACACCACCATCCTTACACACACACACACACACAGCACTATCCTTACCTACACACTGCACCGTCCTTACCCACACACAACACCATCATTTATCCACACACAACACCATCCTTACCCACACACAGCACCATCCTTACCCACAAACAGCACCATCCTTATACACACACAGCACTATCCTTACCCACACACAGCACCATCCTTACACACACACAGCACCATCATTATCCACACACAACACCATCCTTACCCACACACATCACTAGCCTTCCAGACACACAGCACCGTCATTACACACACACAGCATTATCCTTATCCACACACAGCACTGTCGTTACACACACAGAGCACCATCATTACCCACAAACAGCAATGTCCTTACCAACACTCAACACCGTCCTTACACACACACAGCACCATCCTTACCAACACACAGCACCCTCCTTGCCCACACCCTGCACCATCCTTACACACATACACACACAGTACCATCCTTATCCACACTCAGCACCATCCTTACACACACACAACACCGTCCTTACTTACACACAGCACCATTCATACCCACACACAGGACCATCCTTACCTACACACACAGCACCATCCTTACGCACAAACTGCAACAGCATTACCCACACACTGCGCCATCCTTACCAACACACAGCACTGTCCTTACACACACAGAGCACTATCCTTACCCACACACAGCAACAGCATTACCCACACACTGCACCATCATTAACAACACACAGCGCCGTCCTTACACACACACAGCACCATCCTTACACACACACAGCATTATCCTTACCCACACACAGCACCATCCTTACACACACACAGCACCATCCTTACACACACATAGCATTATCCTTACCCACACACAGCACCGTCCTTACACACACACAGCACCATCATTACACACACACAGCATCTTCCTACCCACACATAGCGCCATCCTTACCCACACACAGCACCATCCTTACCCACACACAGCACCATCATTACCCACATACTGCACCATCCGTACCAACACACAGCACCATCGTTACCCACACACATCACCATCATTACCTACACACAGTACCATCCTTACCCACACACAGCACCATCCTTACCCACACACAGCACTATCCTTACCCACACACAGCTCTACCCTTACCCACACACAGCATCATCCTTACCCACACACACAGCATTATCCTTACCCACACACAGCACCATCATTACCCACACACATCACCATCACTACCCACACACAGCACTATCCTTATCACACACATCACCATTCTAACCCAGTCACAGCACCATCCTATCACACACAGCACTATCCTTACCAACACACACAAATCACCATCCGTACCTACACACATCACCATCCTTACCCAAACACAGCACCATCCTTACCTGCACACATCACCATCATTACCCACACATATCACCATTCTAACCCACACACATCACCATCCTTACCCACACACATCACCATCATTACCCACACACATCACCATCCTTACCCACACACAGCACCATCCTTACCCACACACATCACCATCATTACCCACACATATCACCATTCTAACCCACACACATCACCATCATTACCCACACACAGCACGATCCTTACCCACACACATCACCATCATTACCTACACACAGTACCATCATTACCCACACACAGCACCATCATTTCCCACACACAGCACCATTATTTCCCACACACAGCACCATCCTTACCCACACACAGCACCATCCTTACCCACACACAGCACCATCATTACCCACACACAGCACCATCAGTACCCACACACTGCACTGTCCTTACCCACACACAGCACTCTCCTTACCCACACACAGCACCATCCTTACCCACACACAGCACCATCCTTACCCACACACAGCACTATCCTTACCCACACACAGCACTATCCTTACCCATATACACCACTATCCTTACCCACACACAGCATCATCCTTACCCACACACACAGCACTATCCTTACCCACACTCAGCACCATCCTTACCCACATACACCACTATCCTTACCCATATACACCACTATCCTTACCCACACACAGCATCATCCTTACCCACACACACAGCACTATCCTTACCCACACTCAGCACCATCCTTACCCACACACAGCATCATCCTTACCCACACACACAGCACCATCCTTACCCACACACAGCACTATCCTTACCCACACTCAGCACCATCCTTACCCACACACAGCATCATCCTTACCCACACACACAGCACCATCCTTACCCACACACAGCACTATCCTTACCCACACTCAGCACCATCCTTACCCACACACAGCATCATCCTTACCCACACACACAGCACCATCCTTACCCACACACAGCACTATCCTTACCCAAACACAGCACCATCCTTACCCACACACCGCACCATCCTTACACACACACAGCACCATCATTATCCACACACAACACCATCCTTACCCACACACAACACCATCCTTACCCACACACATCACTAGCCTTCCAGACACACAGCACCGTCATTATACACACACAGCATTATCCTTATCCACACACAGCACTGTCGTTACACACACAGAGCACCATCATTACCCACAAACAGCATCGTCCTTACACACTCAGCACCATCCTTACCCACACACAGCATCATCCTTACCCACACACACAGCACCATCCTTACCCACACACAGCACTATCCTTACCCACACTCAGCACCATCCTTACCCACACACAGCATCATCCTTACCCACACACACAGCACCATCCTTACCCACACACAGCACTATCCTTACCCACACTCAGCACCATCCTTACCCACACACAGCATCATCCTTACCCACACACACAGCACCATCCTTACCCACACACAGCACTATCCTTACCCACACTCAGCACCATCCTTACCCACATACACCACTATCCTTAACCACATACAGCACCGTCCTTTCACACACACACCACCATCCTTACACACACACACACACAGCACTATCCTTACCTACACACTGCACCGTCCTTACCCACACACAACACCATCATTTATCCACACACAACACCATCCTTACCCACACACAGCACCATCCTTACCCACAAACAGCACCATCCTTATACACACACAGCACTATCCTTACCCACACACAGCACCATCCTTACCCACACACCGCACCATCCTTACACACACACAGCACCATCATTATCCACACACAACACCATCCTTACCCACACACATCACTAGCCTTCCAGACACACAGCACCGTCATTACACACACACAGCATTATCCTTATCCACACACAGCACTGTCGTTACACACACAGAGCACCATCATTACCCACAAACAGCATCGTCCTTACACACTCAACACCATCCTTATACACACACAGTGCACCATCCTTACACACACACAGCACCAATATTATCCACACACAGCACCATCCTTACTCACACACATCACCGTACTTCCACACACACAGCACCATCGTTACACACACAGAGCACCATCATTACCCACAAACAGCAATGTCCTTACCAACACTCAACACCGTCCTTACACACACACAGCACCATCCTTACCAACACACAGCACCCTCCTTGCCCACACCCTGCACCATCCTTACACACATACACACACAGTACCATCCTTATCCACACTCAGCACCATCCTTACACACACACAACACCGTCCTTACTTACACACAGCACCATTCATACCCACACACAGGACCATCCTTACCGACACACACAGCACCATCCTTACGCACAAACTGCAACAGCATTACCCACACACTGCGCCATCCTTACCAACACACAGCACTGTCCTTACACACACAGAGCACTATCCTTACCCACACACAGCAACAGCATTACCCACACACTGCACCATCATTAACAACACACAGCGTCGTCCTTACACACACACAGCACCATCCTTACACACACACAGCATTATCCTTACCCACACACAGCACCATCCTTACACACACACAGCACCATCCTTACCCATACACACAGCACTATCCTTACCCACATACAGCACCGTCCTTACACACACACACAGCACTATCCTTACCTACACACTGCACTATCCTTACCCACAAACAGCACCATCCTTATACACACACAGCACTATCCTTACCCACACAGCACCATCCTTACCCACACACCGCACCATCCTTACACACACACCGCACCATCCTTACACACACACAGCACTATCCTTCCAGACACATAGCACCGTCATTATACACACACAGCATTATCCTTATCCACACACAGCACTGTCGTTACACACACAGAGCACCATCATTACCCACAAACAGCATCGTCCTTACACACTCAACACCATCCTTACATACATACAGCACCATCCTTACCAACACACAGCACCCTCCTTACCCACACACTGCACCATCATTACCCACACACAGCAGCATCATTACCCACACATAGTAACATCAATACCCACACACTGCACCATCCTTACCTACAAACAGCACCGTCCTTACACACACCCTGCACCATCGTTACACACATACACACACACCGTACCATCCTTATCCAGACTCAGCACCGTCCTTACACACACACAACACCGTCCTTACTTACACACAGCACCATTCATACCCACACACAGCACCATCCTTACCCACACACAGCACCATCCTTACCCACACACAGCACCATCCTTACAGACACAGCACCGTCCTTACCAACGCACAGCACCATCTTTACCCACACACAACACCGTACATCCACACACACAGCACCGTCGTTACACACACAGAGCACCATCATTACTCACAAACAGCAACGTCCTTACACACACTCAACACCGTCCTTACACACACACAGCATCATCCTTACCAACACTCAGCACCCTCCTTACCCACACACTGCACCATCATTACCCACACACTGCACCATCACTACTCACACACAGCAGCATCATTACCCACACACAACAACATCATTACCCACACACTGCACCATCCTTACCTACAAACAGCACCGTCCTTAACCACACAAAGCACCACCATTACCGACACACAGCACTGTGCTTATCCACACACAGAATCATCCTTACCTACACACAGCATCGTCCTTACAGACACCTTGCACCATCCTTACACACACACACACAGTACCATCATTACCCACACACAACACCGTCCTTACACACACACAGCACCGTCCTTAATTACACACAGCACCATTCATACCCACACACAGCAACAGCATTACCCACACACTGCACCATCCTTACACACACACTGCACCATCCTTACTTACACACAACACCATCCTTACCCACACACAGCAACAGCATTACCCACACACTGCACCATCCTTACCCACACACAGCATTATCCTTACCCACACACAGCACCATCCTTACCCACACACAGCACCATCCTTACCCACACACAGCACCATCCTTACCCACACACAGCACCGTCCTTTCCTGCAACAAGTAGAATGCCGATGCAGGCTTCCAACCTCATCAGTAGTTTCCTTTTACCTGAGTGCCTGTAAGTTGCTGTTTTTCTCCATATCCCTCCTTTTTTAAGTAATACATGATATTTAAAGTTTTCCTTTGCAAATGCGCATTTCCTTATCAAAGAGAAAACTTTGATAAAATTCCTGTTGATCCTTCAGTAATTTCTCCTCTGGCGTACAGTCTCCTTTGGGTCAAAGTGTTTGTTGTTTCTCTCAGACAGGGCACTTAAGATTTTTCTTAATTTTAATAATGCCAGATCTTAGCAACAATAATCTGCTTTTTGCAATCATTGAATGCAGAGCTGTCATACCTCAACATGTCTCTCAGTCACACTTCCACTCGCAAAAAAGTCACACATAGATTAGATTACTTACAGTGTGGAAACAGGCCCTTCGGCCCAACAAGTCCACACTGACCCGCCAAAGCGCAACCCACCCATACCCCTACATTTACCCCTTATCTAACACTACAGGCAATTTAGCGTGGCCAATTCACCTGGCCCACCCATCTTTGGACTGTGGGAGGAAACCCACGCAGACACGGGGAGAACGTGCAAACTCCACACAGTCAGTCACCTGAGGCGGGAATTGAACCCGGGTCTCTGGTGCTGTGAGGCAGTAGTGCTAACCACTGTGCCACCGTGCCACCCATTGAATGCAGGTGTCTCAGCCACAGGTCATTGTTTCAAATTCATCTGCACAAGTCTTCATTCATTGGATACAGTACTTTAGCTAAAGTAGCATCAATTACACTGTTTTTAAGGGTGAAAAGCAACAGCCTGTCCTGCACTGATCGTGTGCATAACTTCTGGCTGAGTGTTTCCGAAGGGGGCTGTTTGAGAGTCAGTTCTCTGGCGTGTAGCCAGGAAAGGCATATGGTTCAATTAATCATCATATGGAGCTGCCAGGGACCAGAAACACCACCAGCAGATGCTGGATTCCCACAACACTCACAGTTACAATCAAAATTACAACAGAAGGGTGATTTCACGATCACTCCCGCAAAGAGCTCATCTGAACTGCAACACTGATGCTTTATATCTAAGTGACATTCAGTCATACAGTCATAGAGTCATCACAGTATGGAAACAGACCCTTCGGTCCATCTTATCCATGCCGACCAGGTTTCCCAAGCTAAACTGGTCCCATTTGCCTGTGTTTGGCCCATAACTCTCTGTGCGTCTTCTCTACCACCTTTTCCACTTGAGTAACACCCTCAAGGATCTATGGATTTGCCACCCTGAGATCCGTCTGAATGTCAATGGTCCTGAGGGCCCTGCCCTTTACAGTATCTGTTTCTCTTGTTTTTGACCTGCCAAAACGGATCATCTTACAGTTGTCTGAATTCAACTCCATCTTCCATTTCTCCAACTGATCATATTATGCTGTATAATCTTCCTCAGTTTCCCCAACTCCACGGACATGCATCTTCTTAGAATTATGCAATATAAAGAGAACTTCAGAAGTCTCTTAAAAGAAGTAGCTGCAGAGTAGATACATTAGTTATAATCTTCCAATAGTCTTTAGATTCTGGGAAGATTCCAGCCAGTTAGGAAATAGCAAATGCAATACTTTTATTCAAGGAAGGAGACAGAAAGCAGGTGACTTTAGGACAATTAGCCAACATCTATTGTTAGGAATAAAATAAACTTCCATTTCTGAAGGAAGCGTCATATTGGACTTTAAACATTAACTCTGTTTCTCTCTCCACAGATGCTGCCAGATCTGCTGAATATCTCCAGCACTTTCTGCTTTTAATAGAAATTGCTGGAATCCATTATTAGCTACTTGGTCGGCTACATGGAAAATCTCAATGAAATCAGGCAAAATCAGCACGGTTTGGTAAAAGGGAACTATACTTTGCTAATTGGAGTGTTTGTTCCCGTTGTAGGTGACTGGTACTGTGAGTAAAACTGGCCACTGTGATCTATCTGTTCATACATGAAGAATGTGCAATACACCTCAAACATACACAAACACTGAATTCTTCCTGGTTGGAACCTGTGGCTTATTTCACTGTTGCAATGGCCTCAAGAAATAAAGACTTATTTACAAGGAATATTCATTCCCAATACTTTGATGGGTATTTACCGAAAGTAGCAGCACTAGCAAGAGTTAGAGTGTATCCTCTCGCTCTGAAATCCCCTATTGACAGCCGTCAGCTGTGGGGCAATGACACAACAATGAAGATGTACATACTTACATGAGACATCCTCACAGTTTAATCATAGAATCTCTACAGTGTGTCCAACAAGTCTACACTGACCCTTCGAACAGTAACCCACCCAGAACCACTCCCCTCCCCTATTACTCTACATTGACCCCTGACTAATGCACCTAACCTACACATCCTGGGACACTATGGGTAATTTAGCATGACCAATTTATCTAACCTGTACATTTTTGGGCTGTTGGAGGAAACTAGAGCACCTGGAGGAAACCCACACAGACACAGAGAGAATGTGCAAACTCCACGTAGACAGTTGCCCGAGGCTACATCCCTGCATGTACTGTATGATGTTCGGCCTGGTTCCGATCTGTACTCTTATGTGATGTCACATGTGAGATTTATAAACATTTTAATATCATTTCAGATTGGGTTTGGACTTTTGAATTTGAACTTCTTGAGTTTTCTATGTGGTCTGAAGGCATTTGAAGTTTAACTTGCAGGTATTTCTGTAGCTGTGGTGATTTCTTAAAACATGATGTGAGAGAAAGTAAAGGGTTTTTATTTACCTTGGGAGAACTGTACAAGTGAGCAAGGTCAAAGGTGCATTAGGCTCTGGTTTAGAAGGTCAGTGGTTAGTTTTTTTTCTCCCGGTTTGGTGAAACGCCCATAGTTTGGAATAAATCAAAATGGCGAATCTTATCTTTTTTAAGAGGAGTGCAGTTGTGGCAAGGTTTTGGAGGGTTTCTTCTATAAAGCCTGGTTAGATTTCTCACTGTACGCTTGCCTCATTAACTACCTCCTCCACCCCTATATCGTCCATCTTATTTGATTCTACCCCCAACTTAGCATGCACTGTTGCCTGAAGAACTCACCACTCAGCAGATATTCGTCAAAAGACCAGCATTCCCAGCGCCAATGTCATCTTCAAATGGCTGCTATATATTGAAACAAAGGCTCGAGAGTTTGGTGCTGGAAAAGCACAGCCGGTCAGGCAGCACCTGAGACACAGGACAATTGACCTTTCGAGCATAAGCCTTTCATCAGGAATGAGACTTGCGGGCCAAGGGGGCTGAGAGATAAATGGGAGGGGGAGGGGGGTAAGGTAGCTGGGAATGTGATAGGTAGATGAAGGTGAGGGGTGAAGGTGATTGGTCGGAGAGGAGGGTGGAGCGGATAGTTGGGAAAGGTGATGGACAGGTCAAGAGGGCGGTGCCAAGTTGGAGGGTTGGATCTGGGATAAGGTGGGAGGAGGGGAAATGATGCAACTGGTGAAATCCACATTGCTCCTGTGTGGTTGGAGGTTTCCAAGGTGGAAGATGAAGTGCTCTTTCTCTAGACATCAGGTGATAAGGGTTTGGTGATGGAGGAGGCCCAGGACCTGCATATCCTTGGGGGAGTGGGAAGGGGGAGTCAAAGTGTTTGTTTCTTTTGGATCTTGCAGTGGTCGTGACAGTGGTGGAGCGAGTAGTAGTTGCAGAGATGGTGGAACTTTCTCCCACTGATACAAAGGTTAGCAATCTGGTATTGTCCATCACTAATATAAAGGCACATTGCCAGCATGACTGTCATTCCCTCCCAAATACAACCTCATTCTCTCAGCCTAGTAGGTGCGTTAACACCAGGCCATGCAGTTTATCTATGTGTAGTTATATCTTATCCAAACACCATCTCTAGGTCATTGTTACTCTGTCCAAAGCTGACTGGTCATTGTCCAGTAGGGGAACAGTACAGAAAAGGCAGTGCCTGTGTAATCTAAGACCCTTTTCCCACCCCAGACCATGAAATCTTCCATTGCATTCAGAAGAGTATATCTTAATACTCAGACATCAGATGATGAAGTGATCGTTTCTGACTCTCACAGCACCCTTGGACCTTCCACAATTACACATTGTCTTTGGTCAGCATTGACCTTTTTGTCACTTACTTCAGCATCACGGACAATAGTCACTTTGCAGGCACCAACAACTTGGCCATTTGATCAGCATTTGACACCTAAGCATCTTCACGCTGCTGGGATTGCCTATGGGCACGGAAATGATTATCAATTAAATGTAGCTGAAGTATGTAAATGCCTGCCTCATGTATTTTGCCCCTGCACTGACTCAGCAACAAGGAGTTGTTGACTGCATGCTTTTGGCCATCAAACTGACTCCGACCACCCTGGGCACAGTTTCCAACTAGAGAATAGAACATAGAAAAATACAGTGCAGTACAGGCCCTTCGGCCCTGTATGTTGCGCCGACCGAAGCCCACCTAACCTACACTAGCCCAATATCCTCCATATGCTTATCCAATGCCCGCTTAAATTGCCATAAAGAGGGAGAGTCCACCACTGCTACTGGCAGGGCATTCCATGAACTCACAACCCGCTGAGTAAAGAATCTACCCCTAACATCTGTCCTATACCTACCACCCCTTAATTTAAAGCTGTGTCCCCTAGTAACAGCTGACTTCATTAGCGGAAAAAGGTTCTCATTGTCAACCCTATCTAAACCCCTAATCATCTTTTACACCTCTATCAAATCTCCCCTAAACCTTCTTTTCTCCAATGAAAACAGCCCCAAGTGCCTCAGCCTTTCCTCATACCATCTTCCTACCATGCCAGGCAACATCCTGGTAAACCTCCTCTGCACTCGTTCCAATGCCTCCACATCCTTCCTATAGTATGGCGACCAAAACTGCACACAATACTCCAGATGATGCTGCACCAGAGTCTTATACAACTGCAACATGACCTCAGGACTCCGGAACTCAATTCCTCTACCAATAAAGCCCAGTACACCATATGCCTTCTTCACAGCACTATTTACCTGGATGGCAACTTTCAGAGATCTGTGTACATGGACACCAAGATCCCTCTGCTCATCCACACTACCAAGTAGCCTACCATTAATCCAGTAATCCATCTTCTTGTTACTCCTACCAAAGTGAATGACTTCACACTTAGCTACATTGAACTCCATTTGCCACCTTTCTGCCCAGCTCTGCAACTTATCTATATCCCACTGTAGCCTGCCACATCCTTCTTCGCTGTTCACAACTCCACCGACTTTCGTGTCATCCGCAAACTTGCTCACCCAGCTTTCAAGCCCCTCCTCTAGGTCATTTATAAAAATGACAAACAGCAATGGTCCCAAAACAGATCCTTGTGGAACATCGCTAGTAACTGCGCTCCAAGATGAACCTTTACCATCAACTACTACCCTCTGTCTCCTTCCAGCCAGCCAATTCCTAATCCAAACCTCTAATGCACCCTCAATGCCATACCTCTGTAGTTTTTGCATTAGCCTACCATGGGGTACCTTATCGAATGCCTTGCTAAAATCCATATACACCACATCTACTGCTTTACCCTCGTCCACTTCCTTGGTCACCTTCTCAAAGAACTCAATAAGGTTTGTGAGGCTAAAATTTAAAGTTTTTTTAAGCGCCTATCGGACCCGGAAGCTGGTGTCGCGCTAGCTTACCTGGGAAGGTTTTTTTCTTATAAAAGCACGCAGGCGAGGAACCCGAGGCACTACAGGGGTAGAGCCTCACACCCGCCCTCCTCCTCTAACCTAAAAATAAGACCTGTTGTGGTAAGCAGATAAGTGCTGCATTTTGCATGTCAAGTAATAACAGGAAAAGCAAGTGGTGGTGGGCACCATTGACACAGAGCCCTACCTAATCACTGGGCTCACCCCCCCAATGCCTCCCAAGCCTCTATGTTACCTTTACCTTGCTCTACACTGACTGACCAATTCCTCCCATATGGGGGCCCACTACACTGAACATCTCCTCCAACTGTCTTCCCTGACCCCTGATCCCCAACATAACACCCTAACGATGTCCACTCTGCTCCTTTATGCTCTGCCTTGGGAGGCAATGGTGCCAGTCTGTGCCACTAATCCCCACAGAGCCTATCCTGCCTGCCAATGCTGTTTGTATAAACTATTATACCTTGAGCTTCCCCATTATCATCCTTGATCCCACCTCCACCCGCGCCATTACAGCTCACCCCCAGCCTTGATACCCCTCCCCTTTCCACAGAGATCTCACTGTTGGGGGGATCCAGAGATATTTTTCATTGCTGTGCAAATTGATGTGGGTTTGATTGGCATTTTTAAGCGTTATAAGCTGTTCAATTTATTTTTTTAACAAGCTCATTTCAAATGTTTTCCTCTGTTGTTATGTGTATCATGAGATCTGTACATCATGAATAATAGGTAGTTGGCTACAGGAGGTAGAAAGGGGGCACAGAGGGGACCATGAGAAGGTGAAGGTGCTTAGAGAGTCTAAAAATCTCACAGAAGACAGGACCCGCAAATCAAGTTGAATCAATGACAAACTTTGGCACCTCCTCCAAGACAGCTTTGGGTCTGCCCAAGGAAGTAATGGACCTGAACTTTGCCCTCTCATTTCTCATGGAGACAAACATTCTAGAGATGGGAGGAAGTGATCTAGTCAAAGGTTAACTCTGATTTGTCCTCCCCGGAATGAGGGGTTGGGTGTGCTGAGTAAATCCGGCATTGTTGTCTTTGTTCCAAATCTCCAGCATCAGCATTTGGTCCAATCGCAGCTCGCTATGTGAAATTTGGAACCCGATTTTATTCACACCCAGAATTTATTCCGAAGTGACAAGAGGACGGCTCATTTCAAGTGAAGATCTGTCCTGATCATGAGACCTCCTAACAACTAGCCATTCCCACCTCGAGATACAGCACAGGTTAAGAGGTGAAATCGGGCTTTGATGCGGAAAGACTGAATCGGCCTGAAGCCACATATCTTTGTGCCAGTCAATAGATTTGAACATAACAAATAAGACCAAGGTCAATTAGAACTTTGCTGTGTGCTTTGTAAATTGATAATTTAAAGTGGAACTTTTTTAACACAATTATAGATCATCACGCACAGTTGCAATAATAATTTACAATAACTGAAGTTGATGAGATCTTTTATTTGGAATGTTTGTGAATATGATGTGAGTGCTGCAGATGAACATTTGGGTATGTCACTTGGTAATGACTAAGGTTCCTATTGGGCCTGTGGGATGATAGCACTTGATAGCAATTATACAGCCATCCCCACTTGAGAATGCAATGAACAGTTAAGCACTAGCAATTAAATAAAGGCAAAATTCACAGGGTGACCCAGAGCTTATCAGCGTGGAATAAAATTCTGTTTCCTGTACTATTACACACTGGGGGCTAAGGAGGAGTCTCTGTATTATTTTGTTGAAGGTTAGAAGTGTGACTGAGAGGTTGTGAGAAAAGTGCTGAAGTTTGTGGAGAAAATAAAGTCCTCCTGCGTTGATGACGGTCAGTGTAATATTTTCGGCCTTGTTGTGTTACTAAAAAATATTCGCTGAGATAAAAAAAAATTAACCTCCATCTTTCTGCAGCTTTATCTTAACACAAAGCTTCAGGAGGGAGTGAGATCATGTAACTTTGCATCAAATCCTGTCCTTGATCCTCTCTGCTGTGACCCACGGATCTGAACAAAGATGGCGGAGATGCTTGTTATGAGATGAGAACTCTCTTTTATTTGCCTGTGCCACTGTGCTCTTTGTGGCATTTTCATAATTTATTTTATTCATTCACAGGATGTGAGCATCTCTGGCCAGGCCAGCATTTATGGCCCCTCCCTAATTGCCCAGAGGGCAGTTAAGGTTCAAACACATTGTTGTGGGTCTGGAGTCATACCCCAGACTAGGTAAGTGTGTGGCAGTTCCCTTCCTTAAGGGACACTTGTGAACCAGATGGGTTTCTCCAACAAAATGCCGTTGTGGTCATTATTAGACTCTTAACTCCAGGTAAAAAGTGAGCTCTGCAGATGCTGGAGATCAGAGCTGAAAATGTGTTGCTGGAAAAGCGCAGCAGGTCAGGCAGCATCCAAGGAGCAGGAAATTTGACGTTTCGGGCATGGGCTTCTTCAGGAATCAGGCTTATGCCCGAAACATCGATTCTCCTGTTCCTTGGATGCTGCCTGACCTGCTGCGCTTTTCCAGCAACACATTTTCAGCTCTTAACTCCAGGTACTTTACTGAATTCAAATTCCACAACTGCTGTGACAGGGTTTGAACCCAAGTACCCTGAACATTAGCTGAGTTTCTGGATTAATAATCCAGCAATAATACCACTTGTTCATTTCCCAACCCCCTCTTAATTATTATTATTTCTTTATGTTATTTATTCTACTCCTTTATCCCATAGGTATCTCTAACTTTGCCCCCTGCAACATTCTGACCCTCCTTCTCTAAGGCCTCTGTGTTTGCGAAGAGTTTTCTCTCATTTTCTCATCCACTTCTTAGCCCAGCACCTCTTACCTGCTTCTGGGTGAAGTTTTGGCTCTGGAGTGCTGAGGGAGCCTTTTTGCTGCTTTCTGTCTTTGTTGGCCATCACATGTCAGCAGCTGACTGACTGTATGTGTCTGCCCTGTTACGTCTTAATACTGATCCTTAAATCAGCAGTGCTCTGAAAGCGGTAAACTCACTGGCTTCAATGTTTTCTTTCTCCTGGATGTTCTGGACTTTCTCAAGGTCTGCTACAACCATTCAGTATTTCCTAAGGAGATGGTTGCTCCATATCACCTCTATCTTTACGTTGTACTGAGTAAGGGTTATTTCAGATGGTTTGCTGTCACCAATCCTCCGTTCCCTTTGCAGCGTCCTGACCCTACCTAGTGATTAGTGATAGAGGATACACCACGATAGAGTATCTACAGACGAATCGCTGTCCTTAGGTAACAAGAAGCTTATGGCAAGAAAGCAATACGTACATAAGTCTGGAGAGGAATGCAGTGGTGTTTGTCGAGGTTCGTCCCGAGCAGCTCCGTGACGCGGGACTCCATGCTCTACGGCCTGTGACAAGGGGGTGAGGCATAATGACAAGGGGGTGGGCACAGATACACCCCTGGCCTCCAAAAGTGAGTATAGAACTCACTGTCTCCACCCAGAGGCTGTATATGACACTGTAAATGGAATGGGTAGAGTCAATGTAACTCAAGTATGAATCCCCTCACAATCATTACCATATGTTTGTGTCCAGGGATATGCAGGCTCGATGGATTACCCATGGGAATTGCAGGGATAGGATAGACAGGTGGGTCTGGATGGGATGCTGTTCAGAGGGTGAGTGTGACTGGGTGGGCTGATGGTATCTTTCCACACTGTAGGGATTCTTATGATTCTATATAACAAGCCCTGCCTTCTCGTTCTCTCCCACCATCAGTATAGTTAAAAGGGCATAAACTTTAAGCTTTGTTTTTAAAAATAGGGATTTTAAAGAAAACTCTCCTTTCCATATGACTTTTCACAACTACAGAATGTCGAAAAAACATGAGGGTATTGAACTTATTTAGTAGTGTCATTACAGTTGTAGTGGAGGTAACTTGGCAGTCCACAGCAGACTCCCACAAACTATCAAGACATGATTGAGGAATAAATATTGACCCAAATGCTTGAAGAATTCCATATCTTCACCCTAACCAGTATTAAGGCAGCTTTTATAACTGAGAGGACAGTCAGGGCCACAATTTAAGTTCTTAACCAACAGACAACACCTCCAACAGTGCAGCAGTTCTTTAACATTGCAATAGAGTATCCTCTTTGCTCCTGTGCTCGGGTTTCTGGGGTAGAATTTAGTGTTCTGCCCTGAGATGAGTTTGCTGGTGAGAAGGACTAGAAGTGGACAAGAGGAGTTGGTGGGAACCTTCCATCTGTCCTGATAACATGCTGGTGGGTGCATCAAGGACAGTGTTCCTGCCCCATTGCTAACTAAGGCCCTTACAGGAGCAATTAATAACACATCTTCACACTGTGGGAGGAAACAGGAGCACCCGGAAGAAACCCACTCAGACACGGGGAGAATGTGCAAACTCCACACAGACAGTGGCCTGAATCGAAGCCGGGTCCCTGGCACTGTGAGGCAGCAGTGCTAACCGCTGAGCCACCATGCCACCCTTTTTTAAACGAGTTTAGTCACGGGATTCTGGTTAGGCGGAGGCAGGAGAGGTCCACTGCTGCCATCTCCCCAACAACCCTCCCTCCTGCAAACATCTCCACCTTCCCCTCCCACTGTCACTCACTCATGGCGTCAACTCCATGTGATCCAGGGCCATGGGTGGGTGTAATGCTGGCAGCTGCCACCATTTGGCGCTGCTGAGCAAGGCACGGCTGCCAGCCTCTGATTGACCAATTGGTCCAGGAAGCAGGACCCTCCCCTTGCTCTAAGGCAAAGGTCACTGCTGCCCACTCAGGTGCCTGATTTGGCACTTAACCCTACAGGCCTCCCTGAAGGGAAACAAGAAGGAGTTCTTGCTGACTCCAGCCAGTGGGACAGACCCCCACATCTTGATTAAATACTTCCTCTGAAGTGGGACTCAAAACCACATCTTCCTGAATCTCTGAGACCGCTTTCAGCAGCTGAGCTTCAATGTCAGCTACACTTGGCTGGTCCTGATAAAATTCAGTCATAGTCACGCCTCTAATCAGTTTCATGTTGTGGAGTAACAATGCATGAAATAAGAATTATATGAAATGAGAACCACATTATTGATAAGATAACAAAGTAATGATGTTATACTGATCTAATTAGCCCAATTTTCAGCAAGGAAACCATTGCTTTACTGGATAAGAAAAATACTCAATTAAATTCTGATACGGAATTGCATTTTAAGGCTTTTCAGGGAGTGTAATCCAAATAGCCTCACAGTCTGGGGGTGGGGGGGAGGGGGAATGTATAAGCAGTGGCAGACTATATAAAGGCTTGAGATATTGATCTCAGGACTGTCAAATCTTTGATCCTCCCAGCTGTGCCCTGACATTGTGTGGCTGGAAGCACTCTCTGTTATTAGAATGTTAATCATTAACATATTCGAGGAGAAAGTGAGGACTGCAGATGCTGGAGATCCGAGCTGAAAATGTGTTGCTGGAAAAACGCAGCAGGTCAGGCAGCATCCAAGGAGCAGGAGAATCGACGTTTCGGGCATGACCCCTTCTAATGATTAACATATATTTATTCAACTTAGAAATGCTCACAGCAAGAACCTTGCCAACTTGATCATCTAATTATAAATAAACACTGTCCTCTCATCCAGTCATCTGTGTCCCAGGCTCCCCAGCTCTTCCCAGTTATACAACAGTCTGAGTGTAGCAGAAGAAGATCCTCAGCTCTCTACCCAAGGAGGACTGCTTTATCTGAACAAACTGGACATGTCAAATGAGGCTCATGTTGGTGCGACATGATGGGAATTGTGCTGTCAAGTGTCAAACCCACTGTTAATTGATGAAACAATCTTAAAAGTTAATAAAAACATGACCATTTCAAAAAAAAATTCTATTCTTTTTAAAGTTTTACTCTTAGGGTGTCTTTGTGCCATCTCCAGTATTTTAACTCCAAATCCTTCCATCTCTAAGTTTAGAAATGTTGTGAGGATATAACAGTGATTCACTGGATGACAGTTCACTATCAGTATATCCTGGACCTGAGAGTCAAAGGCACTTCTTGCCAGAGTATATTAAAGAGATCTATGTTTTTGTTGTTACCATTTAATCTTTATGTGATTTGCAGTTGAGGGATCGACAATAAACATTTATCTGGTGTTTGATTTTTCCTTTTAGAATTTACCAGAATAGGGCATCTCACAGACATTCATGAGGCATGTTTAATTTAATAATTTGAATCTCAAAGATTTCGTATCTCAAAGACAACAGTGTTCAGATTTTCGAATGACCTTTTCATCTTCTGCTTGACTCTTGCATGAAGTACATGATTGTGAGATTGAACATCCAATTCTGTGCATACCTTGCATTCCGAAAGCCCATCTGATGAGCTGTGAGAACCTGAGACATATACAGCAGTCCTCAAACGTCCAGGATGAATGTTCAGTAAGAAATCATCTAGCACGCTTGCCTTCATTGCTTAGACCTTTGGGTATAGGAATTGGGACATGTTGTTGATGTTGTAGAGGACCTTGGATCTCTTGAGGGGTACTGTGTCCAGTTCTGATCTCCCTGTCATAGAAAGGATATTATGAAGCTGGAAAGGGTTCATAAGATATTTACCAGGATGTTGCTAGGAATGGAAGGTTTGTGTTCGAAGGAGAGGATGGATAGGCTGGGAATGTTTTTCACTGTCGCATAGGAGGTTGAGAGGTGACCTTATGCAGGTTTATAAAGTCATCAGGGTAATAGATAAAGTGAATAGTGTCTTTTCTCTAGGGTGGGGGACTTAAGCGGCATACGTTTAAGGTGAGAGGAGAAAGATTTTAAAAAGACATGAGGGGCAGTTTAATTTTACACAGAGAGTGATTCGTGAGTAGAATGAACTTTCAGAGGAAGTGGTGGATGTGAGTACACTTACAATGTTTAAAAGCCACTCAGATATGTTCATGAATAAGAAAGGTTTGGAGGGATATGGGTCAGGTGGAGGCAGATGGGACTGGTTTGGTTTGGGATTATGGCTGGCATGGACTGGTTGAACTGAAGGGTCTGTTTCCATGCTGAATGACTCTATGACTCAGTACAGAATACAATTTTATTTGCATTAGTGGAGATACGGTCCTATGTTTTTCCCAAAGCGTCTGATCAGGTTTTTATTTGTTCATGGGAAAAGGACACATCCCCAGTTCTAGCACCGATTTTGACTTTATGATGGAGCGAAGGTTATTTATGATGGAGCTGGAGATGGTTGGGCCTAGGACACCAGTCTGAGGAACTCCTGCAGAGATCTCTTGGAGTTGAGATTCTAGGTTTCCAAAAACCACAACTGCACATTTTTGTGGCAGGAACAACTCCAACTAGTGGGAGAGAACCCCACCCCCACCTGCTTCCCATTGACTCTGTTTTTACTGAATCTCCTTGACATTATAATTGGTGTCACCTCACCTCTGGAATTCAGCTCTTTGTTCAATGTTTGAACTAAGGCTGTCATGAGGTCATAAGCTGAATGGCCCCGTCAGAACCAGAACTGGGTGTCACCGAGCAGGTTATTGCTGAGCAGATGCTGCTTGATAGCGCTGTTGATGACACCTTCCATCACTTTACTGATGATCAAGAGTAGGCTGATGAAGCAATAATTGCCCACGTTGAATTTGTCTTGCTTTTTCTGTACAGGACATACCTGGGCAACTTTCCACATTGTCAAGCAGACACGATAGGTGTACTGGAACAGCTTGGCTGGGGTATGACAAATCTAGAGCACAAGTCTTCAGTACTATTGCCAGAATATTGTTAGGGGCCTTGGCATTTGCAGTATCCAGTGTCTCCAACTGTTCCTCAATATCAGGTGGTACAAATTGAATTTGCTGACAGTGGTACCTGTGATGCTGGGGACCATTGGATGAGCAAACCTCTCAGCTCTTCTGGTTGGATATGAATGTAAATATGTGTTGCTAGAAAAGGCTTTGCCTTTTGCACTGATATGCTGGGTTTCTCCATCACTGACAATGGCAATATTTGTGGAGCTTAATTCTCCAGTGAGTTCTTTAATTGTTCACCATCATTCATGACTGGGTGTGACTGAACTGCAAAGCTTCAAAATTTGACTCTTTGATCTGTGGGATCGCTTAGTT
Source organism: Hemiscyllium ocellatum (assembly GCF_020745735.1). Classification (NCBI taxonomy): domain Eukaryota; kingdom Metazoa; phylum Chordata; class Chondrichthyes; order Orectolobiformes; family Hemiscylliidae; genus Hemiscyllium; species Hemiscyllium ocellatum. The sequence goes on along the minus strand of NC_083439.1, from coordinate 35,305,725 downwards.
CTGTCCCTCACTTGCTGTTTCACCCATAAGTGGCTTCACCAAGTTGACACCTCTTTTTTTTTAGGTACTCCTGAAGCTGCTCCCAGCATGTCCTCCTGCACTCTTCAACGATCCAGGGTAAGTTCCCTGGCTTGATGTTAATGGTCAAGTGGGGAGAGAAGACCATAAGAAGTAGGAGGGGAAGTAAGGCCATTCGGCCCAGTCCACTTAGCCATTCAATCATGGATGATAGGCATTTCAATGCCACTTAGCTGCACTCTCCCCGTATTCCTTAATCCCTTGCCAGGCCATGAGTTTGCAGATTGCGGTGGAATGCAATTCTAATGATCTTCGTGGCCAACAGTGCCTGTCGGCTATCAACTCTTGAGTTGCTGGATCTGCTCAAAGTCTATCCCATTTAGCACAGTGATAGTGCCACAGAAAGTGATGTATCCTCAATGTGAAGAGGGACATAATCTCCATTCCTACTGATACTATCATAGACAGGTGACTGTCATGGACAGACACATTTGTGTCAGGTAAGTTGGTAAGGATGAAGTAGATTTTCCCTTTTGATCATTCACTTATCACTGCTCCAGTCTAGCATCTATGACCTGTATAGTTCAGCCAGTTTTGGGCCAGCATGGTGGCTCAGTGGTTAGCACTGCTGCCTCACAGCGCCAGGGACCTGGGTTCGATTCCAGCCTCGGGTGACTGGCTGTGTGGAGTTTGCACATTCTCCCAGTCTCTGCGTGGGTTTCCTCCGGGTGCTCCGATTTCCTCCCACAGTCCAAAGATGTGCAGGTTAGGTGAATTGGCCATGCTAAATTGCCCATAGTGCTAGGTGCATTAATCAGGGGTAAATATAGGGCAGGGAAATGGGTTACTCTTCGGAGGGTCGCTGTGGATTTGTTGGGCCAAAGGGCCTGTTTCCATGTTGGAGGGAATCTAATCTAATCTTGTCAGAAATGGTGCAGTTAAGCAATTCTTTGTGATGGGCATTCAAACTCCTGACCTAGAGCCTATTCTGTGCTCTTGCCACCCCATGGAGTTCAACATGGGGGAGGAGGCCATAAGACACAGCAGCAGAATTAGGCCATTCAGCCCACTAAGTCAATAGCTGATCTAGTAATCCTCAATTCCACTTTTCTGCCTCTGCCTCATAACCCACGATTCTCTAACTGATTGAAAATCCGTCTCTTCCAGCTTTGCATATACTTAATGGCCCAATCTTAATAACTCTCTGGGGTAAAGAATTGCAGACTCACCACTCTCTGAGAGAAGAAATTCCTCCTCATCTCTGTCTCAAATGTGCAACCTTTTATTCTGAGATATGCCCCCTGGCCTTAGACTCCTCTGTAACCATCCTGTCAAGTTCCCCAAGCATCTTGTGTTTCAATAAGGTTGCCTCTGATTCTTCTATATTCAAATGAGTACAGGTCCAGATTACTCAAGCTCTCCTCATAAGACAGTCCCTCATCCCTGGTATCAGCCTTGTGAATTTTTCTGGCTATCTCAAATGTCTGTATGCACTTAGAGTCATAGAGATGTACAGCACGGAAACAGACCCTTCAGTCCAACCCGTCCATGCCGACCAGGTATCCCAACCCAATCTAGTCCCACCTGCCAGCACCCGGCCCATATCCCTCCCAAACCCTTCCTATTCATATACCCATCCAAATGCCTCTTAAATGTTCAATTGTACCAGCGTGTAAGGCGATGTACTGTGAATGCAATCTGATTGGTCAAGCTACCAGGTTTGAAGGAAAATGCACTTTATTCTTACCCTACAGTTAAAATACAAACCAAAGAAAGAAGAATTGGAATATCTTAACTTTCATTGGAAAACTTAACAGAATAATAGATTATTTAACGAGAGTCATAGAGATGTACAGCACAGAAACAGGCCCTTCAGTCCAACCAGATATCCCAACCCAATCTAATCCCACCTGCCAGCACCCAGCCCATGTCCCTCCAAACCCTTCCTATTCATATACCCATCCAAATACCTCTTAAATGTTACAATTGTACCAGCCTCCACCACATCCTCTGGCAGCTCATTCCATACACGTACCACCCTCTGCATGAAAAAATTCCCACTTATATCCCTTTTATATCTTTCCCCTCTTACCCTATACCTATGCCATCTAGTTCTGAACTCCTTGACCCTAGGGAAAATACTTTGTCTGTTTATCTTATCCATGCCCCTCATAATTTTATGAACCTTTATAAGGTCACCATGCAGCCTTTGGCACTCCAAGGAAAACAGCTTCAGCCTATTCAGCCTCTCCCTATAGCTCAAATCTTCCAACCCTGGCAACATCCTTGTAAGTCATTTCTGAACCCTTTCAAGTTTCATAACATCCTTCTGATAGGAAGGAGATCAGAATTGCACACAATATTCCCAAAGTGGCCTAACCAATGTCCTATACAGCCGCAACATGACCCCTCAACACCTAACTAACTATTCCAAGAAAGCAATATAAACACACCCTTGGCAAAGGCAGTGTCAGTAAAATAGATTGTCTCACATGCACAGTGAGAGAGAGAGAGAGAAAGAGAGAGGGAGAGCGAAAATGTGAGTGAGCGAGACAGTGAGAAAGAATTTTACTGTAGTAGGTAACAGCCTCAGATCCACCGACGTCAAGCCGGTGTTCTTCTCTAACCACTGCCTCCTACTGGCCGACTGTCACCTACAGGACGAGCAGCGGGCTGGTAAGGGAACGTGGAAGCTGAACATAAAGCTGTTGACCCCAGGAAACATTGAGGAGCTCAAGAGGGGCTAGCAGGTTGGAGAACTGTGAAGCCCCTCTTTGAGTCCTCAGCGGATTGGTGGGAAACAGTAAAAAGGAACATCAAGAGGTTCTTCATCCTCAAAGGTGTTCAGGAGGCGAGAGAGAGAGGCGGGGAAAACTGTCCCAACTCCAGGAAAGTATGCAGAACCTGCTGCTGCTGCAGACGATGGGGGTCGATGTCACGGAGGACCTCAAGGAGGTGAAGGACAAGCAAGCCTCGCTCTTTGCGTCGGAGGCTTCCAAGATAATCTTCCAGTCCAGGGTCCGCTCGGTGGAGCAGGACGAGACGTGCTCACGTTTCTTTTTCCAGAAGGTGCACAAAGAGAGCTCTGTGCTCAGCAGCCTGAAGGAAGAAGACGGCTCGATAACGTCATCTCAGGCTGACGTCATGAGGATCAGTAAATCCTTCTATGCCAGTCTGTATGACGCGAAGCTGACTGTCAGCGCGGCCTCCCAGTCATTCCTGTCCTCTATCACAGAGGTCTTAAACAACAGAACAAGCAAGAGGCTGCACCAGCCGCTATCTCTGGACGAGCTGACCAAGGCCCTCGAGTCCTTCGAAAAGAATAAAACTCCCGGAAGCGACGTTTTACCAGTCGGGATCTATTCCGCTCTGTGGGACTTCATTGGTCCGGCCCTGCTGGAGGTGTATGTCAGTATGCTTTGGGCAGGTAACATGAGTGAATCCATGAGGAAAGGCATCATCACCCTCATCTACAAGCGGAAGGGGGAGACGGAGGGACTCAGAAATTGGAGACCAATCTCACTGTTGAATGTGGATTACAAAATTCTGTCAAAGGTAATCGCCAACCGGGTCAGGTCTGGGGTTGGTGATTCACCCTGACCAAACCTGCGCTGTACTGGGCAGGAAGATCGCTGAGAGTCTCGCACCCCTCAGGGATACGATCGCCTACGTGCAGGACAGAGGGCTGGACACCTGCCTGATCAGCCTGGACCAGGAGAAAGCCTTTGACAGGATATCACACAGGCATATGAGAGATGTTCTCTCCAAAATGGGCTTTGGGGAGGGAATCTGCAATTGGATCAGATTGTCATTGTCAGTGCAATCTCAATCAATGGGTGGGAATCAGATAGCTTCCCAGTCAGACCTGGAGTCAGGCAGGGCTGCCCTCTCTCTCCTGCCTTGTTTGTGTGCTGCATAGAGCCATTTGCCGAGTCCATCAGGAAGGATGTGAGCCTGAGGGGGGTGACTATTCCTGGCAGTGGGGGCCTGCAGGTTAAGGCCTCCCTGTACATGGATGACGTTGCTGTTTTCTGCTTGGATCCGCTATCTCATGTGCATATGTGACCAGTTCGAACGGGTCTCGGGGGCCAAGGTCAACCGAGGCAAGAGCGAGTCCATGCTCTTTGAGAACTGGGCCAACCAATCCTCGATCCCCTTCACCGTCAGGACCGACCACCTGAAGGTGCTGGGTATTTGGTTCGGGGGGGCCTGGGCCGTGCGCCAAGTCTTGGGAGGAGCACATCAGCAAAGTGAGGCAGAAACTGGGCAGATGGAAGCTATGGTCACACTCCAACACGGGAAAAAACCTAGTCATCAGTTGTGAGGCACTGTCATTGCTGTTGTATGTGGCACAGGTCTGGCCTATTCCCAGAACCTGTGCCGCTGCAGTCACCCGGGCCATCTTCCAATTTATATGGAAGTCAAAGATGGACCGGGTCCGAAGGGATTCGCTGTACAAAGATCTGGGCAACGGGGGAAAAAATACACCCAATGTCACCCTCACCCTGATGGCCACCTTTGTGTGTGGCTGCATCAAGCTGTGCGTGGATCCCTGGTACGCAAACACCAAGTGTCACTACGTACTGAGGTTCTACCTGTCCCCGGTGTTGCGAAGGATGGGCCTGGCCTCGCTGCCGCGGAATGTTCCGAGTAGTTGGACCGTTCCGTACCACCTGTCCTTCGTGGAATTTATGAAGAAAAACACCTTTGGCCACAAGTCCAGGAAGTGGTCAGCACATGGTGTCCTTGAGACCCTTCGGGAAAAGGAGAGGGCGGATCCTATCGAGCGGTTCCCTGAGCAGACTGTCAAAGCCATTTGGCAGAATGCCTCATCGCCAGAACTTTCCAACAAACACCAAGACATGGCTTGGCTGGTGGTGAGAAGGGCTCTGCCTGTGAGATCCTTTATGCACGCCCGGACTCTCAGCCACACCGCACGCTGCCCTCGAAGTGGCTGCAGGTGGGGGGGAAGAGACTGTCACACACCTCCTTCTGGAATGTGCCTATGCAGAGGAAGTCTGGAGAGGAATGCAGTGGTGTTTGTCGAGGTTCGTCCAGTGACGCGGGACTCCGTGCTCTACGGCCTGTTCCCCGGGACGCACATCGAGACGAACATCAACTGTGCCTGGAGGACCATCAACTCAGTGAAGGACGCTCTCTGGGTGGTCCGAAACCTGTTGATCTTCCAGCTGAAGGAGTTGACCCCAACTGAGTGTTGCAGACTGGCACATTCCAAGGTCCAGGACTACGTGTTGAGGGACTTGCTGAAGCTTGGGGCAACTGCTGCCAAGGCGCGGTGGGGAAAGACCACCGTGTAACATCTGCCCGCCTAAAGAAGAACAGGAGGCCCATGCAGTCATTTGGACTCTGCTGACGCCTCAGCTAAATATATGGGCATATGATTGATAAACGGATAGGCCTGTATATACAAATGATAAACTCTGATCTCTGTATGCAAATGTTTACATATGTATGGCATGACCAACTGTGCAGACCATTAAATTATTTTATGAATAAAGTATATTTTTGAAATAAAAAAAAGCAGCCAATGTATAGTGGCTTCCAAACCTCAACAGCTACTGAAATCAAACCAGAAAAGTTTCGGTTCAATGGGAGCAGAACTCCATCCACCATGCTTCTTTTGTCTACTTTCAAAAAAAAACTGTGACAGTTCTCCCAACTTTGGCACAATCCCTCAGGAGTTGACATGGTAAGAATTGAAGGGTCACCAGGACTATGTTTGCTGTTGTCGGTCGGTGTCAGGTGTACTGATTTCATTCTTTTAGATTTTGTAGTGGTCACCAAAATTACTAAGGATTTGGAATCACACACATATCAAACAAGATAAAAATAGGACATTACTTTCCCTAAAATAACATTAGTAAACCAGATGGGTTTTTATGGCAATTAATAGTGGTTAGACAGGCCCAGTAGACTAGCTTTTTATTCCGTTTTTTAAAAATTTAATTAAATTTAATTTTTATTCCGTTTTTTAAAAATTTAATTAAATTTAATTTTATTAACCCCTTGGTGGGATTTGAACCCATGTATCCAGAACTAAGGTTCTGGATTATCTGTAATTACCACTATGTTGCAATCTCTTCTTCCTGCAATGAAGAATGCACTAGAGCGGTGACGATTGACAGTTAGCTGCCAATGTTGGCTCAAATTGGTTGACCAAGCAGATTGACAAGGAGTGATCAATTCTTTGCCCTGAGAAAGTAACCAGACAACATAGAACATTACAGCGCAGTAACAGGCCCTTCGGCCCTCGATGTTGCGCCGACCTGTGAAACCAATCTGAAAAGCTCATCTATCCTACACTATTCCATTTTCATCCATATGTTTATCCAATCTCCATTTAAATGCCCTTACAGTTGGTGAGTCTACTACTGTTGTACAGGGCATTCCACGCCCCTACTACTCTCTGAGTAAAGAAACTACCTCTGACATCTGCCCTATTTCTATCACCCCACAATTTAAAGCTATGTCCCCTGATGCTAGCCATCATCATCAGAGGAAAAAGGCTCTCACTGTCCACCCGATCTAACCCTCTGATTATCTTATCTGTCTCAATTAAGTCACCTCTCAACTTTCTTCTCTCTAATGAAAAGCCTTAATTCTTCCAGCCTTCCCTCAGAAGACCTTCCCTCCATTACAGGCAATATCCTGGTAAATCTCCTCTGCATCCTTTCCAAACCTTCCACATCCTTCCTATAATGCGGCAACTTGAACTGTATTCAATACTCCAAGTACGGCTGCACCAGAGTTTTGCACAGCTGCAACGTGACCTCATGGATCCGAAACTCAATCCCTCTATCAATAAAACCTAACACACTGTATGCCTTCTTAACAGCTCTACCTACCTGGGTGGCAACTTTCAGGGATTTATGTACATGGACACAGACCGTAGAGCACGGAGTCCCGCGTACATGAGTTTAAGAGTTGTGAGATCTTGTGTAGATGAGAGCTCTCTGCTCATCTACACTACCAAGAATCTTACCATTAGCCCAATACTCTGTATTCCTGTTACTCCTTCCAAAGTGAATCACTTCACACTTTTCTGCATTAAACTCCATTTGCCACTTCTCAGCCCAGCCCTGCAGCTGATCTATGTCCATCTGTAACCTGCAATATCTTTCCACACTGTCCACAACACCAACCATAGCGTCGTCTTCAAATTTACTAACTCATCATTCTACACCCTCATCAAAGTCATTTATAAAAATGACAAACAGCAGTGGCCCCAAAACAGATCCTTGCAGTATAACACTAGTAAGTGAACTCCTAGATGAACATTTCCCATCAACCACCATCCTCTGCCTTCTTTCAGCTCGCCAATTTCTGATCCAAATGGCTCTTTTCTGCAATAGTTAACTTATCAAATGTTTTCCTGATACCACTTTACCCTCATCCACCTGTTTTGTCACTTTTCAAAGAACTTAATAAGTTTCGTGAGGCATGACCTATCCTTCACAAAACCATGTTGACTATCCCTAATCAACTTATTCCTTTCTAGATGATTATAAATCCTCTCTCTTATAACCTTTTCCAACCCTTTAGCCACAACTTCAGCAAGGCATTTGATAAGGTTCCCCATGGTAGGCTCATCCAGAAGGTCAGGAGGAATGGGATTCAAGGGAACCTAGCTGTCTGGATACAGAATTGGCTGGCCAACAGAAGACAGCGAGTGACAGTAGAAGGAAAATATTCTGCCTGGAAGTCAGTGGTGAGTGGTGTTCCACAGGGTTCTGTCCTTGCTCCTCTACTGTTTGTAATTTTTATTAATGACTTGGATGAGTGGATTGAAGGATGGGTCAGCAAGTTTGTAGATGACACAAAGGTTGGAGGTGTTGTTGACAGTATAGAGGGCTGTTGTAGGCTGCAGCGAGACATTGACAGGATGCAGAGATGGGCTGAGAGGTGGCAGATGGCGTTCAACCTGGATAAATGCGAGGTGATGCATTTTGGAAGGTCGAATTTGAAAGCTGAGTACAGGATTAAGGATAGGATTCTTGGCAGTGTGGAGGAACAGAGGGATCTTGGTGTGCAGGTACATAGATCCCTTAAAATGGCCACCCAAGTGGACAGGGTTGTTAAGAAAGCATATGGTGTTTTGGCTTTCATTAACAGGGGTATTGAGTTTAAGAGTCGTGAGATCTTGTTGCAGCTTTATAAAACTTTGGTTAGACTGCACTTGGAATACTGTGTCCAGTTCTGGTCGCCCTATTATAGGAAAGATGTGGATGCTTTGGAGAGGGTTCAGAGGAGGTTTACCAGGATGCTGCCTGGACTTGAGGGCTTATCTTATGAAGAGAGGTTGACTGAGCTTGGACTTTTTTCATTGGAGAAAAGGAGGAGGAGAGGTGAACTAATTGAGGTACACAGGATAATGAGAGGCATAGATAGAGTCGATAGCCAGAGACTATTTCCAGGGCAGAAATGACTAACACGAGGGACCTCAATCCCATCTAGTCTAGCAGCCTGTATCTCAGTATTCTCCTCGACAACATTGTCTTTTTCCTGTGAAAATACTGACAAAAAAAATTCATTTAGCGCTTCCCCTATCTCCTTGGACTCCACGCACAACTTCCCATTACTACCCTTACTTTGTCATTACTATCTTACTCTAGTCATTCTTTTATTCCTGACATACCTACAGAAAGCTTTGGGGTTTTCCTTGATCCTATCTGCCAATGATTTCTCATGTCTCCTTCTGGCTCTTCTCAGCTCTCTCTTTAGGTCTTTCCTGGCTAACATGTAACTCTCAAGCGCCCTAACTAAGCCTTCAGATCTCATCTTTACTTAAGCTGCTGTCTTGCTCTTGACAAGAGATTCAACTTCCTTAGTAAATCACAGCTCTCTCACTCGACCACTTCCTCCCTGCCTGACAGGTATATACTTATCAAGGACACCCAGTAGCTGTTCCTTGAATAAGCTCCACATTTCAGTTGTGCCCATCCCCTGCAGTTTCCTTTCCCATTCTATGCATCCTAAATTTTGTTTAATTGCATCATAATTGCCTTGCCCCAGCTATAACACTTGCCCTGCAATTTATAACAATCCCTTTCCATTGCTAAAGTAAACACATCTGAATTGTGCTCACTGTTACCAAAGTGCTCACTTACCTCCAAATCTAACGCCTGGCCTGGTTCATTACCTTGTACTTAATTCATCCCTTGTTGGCCTTATTTACATAACTGTCAAGAGTGTGGTGCTGGAAAAGCACAGCAGGTCAGGCAGCATCCGAGGAGCAGGGAACTCGACATTTCAGGCAAAAGCCATTCATCAGGAATGAGGCCGGAAGTCTCGGGGTGGGGGTAGGAGGTGAATAGATTTTAAAAAAATTATCCTGATGATTTTGCCTGAAACATCAATTTTCCCACTCCTCGGATGCTGCCTGACCTGCTGTGCTTTCCCAGCATCACCTTCTAGAGTCTCAGCAACAGCATTTGCAGTCCTCACTTTCCCCTGTCTCCATACTGTGTCAGGAAACCCTCCTGCACACATTGGACAAAACCTGACCCACCTAAAATACTCAAACTATAGCGCTTCCAGTCAATATTTGGAAAGTTAAAGTCCCCTATAACTACCCTGATACTCTTGCTCCTATCCAGAATTTGAGTTTGAATTGAATTTATTGTCACGTGTACTGAGGCACAGTGAAAAGTTTTGTCTTGCGAGCAATACAGGTAGATCACTGAGTTAAGTAGCATAGGTAGTAAATAACAGGTAAACAGCAGCAAAAACAAAAACACAGAGTTTGAGAGTCCATTCAATATTCTAATAACAGTAGGGTAGAACTGTTTCGAAACCGGCTGGTGTGTGTAGAGGATGTAGAAAAACATTGCCAGGGTGGGATAGATCTTTGAGAATGCTGGCGGCCTTACCCTGACAGCGGGCCTGGGAGATGGATTCTATAGATGGGAGGTTGACCTTTGTGATTGTCTGGGCTGAGTTCACCACTCTCTGTAACCGTCTCCGATCTTGAATGGTACAGTTACCATACCAGGTAGTGATACATCCAGACAGAATGCCCTCGATGGCACACCTATAAAAGTTGGCAAGGGTATTCGCCGTCATACCAAATTTCCTCAGCTGCCTGAGGAAGAAGAGACGTTGTTGGGCCTTTGTAACCAGTGTGTCCACAAGAATGATTGCCACCTGGTTTGATGACCTGAAGCCAGTGTAAGTGGTATAGTGAGATGTGTATAAGGGCTCCATTTCCCAAGAATCATCACACTGGAATTGAAGTGTTAACCGTTTCTCTGTCTACACATGCTGCCAGGCATGCTGCATTCCTTTAGCTTCCTCTATATGTGTGTGTGACAGGTGTATGGAGATATATATGAGAGGTACAGGGCCCTCTGTTATTAGCTTCTAGCACATGTAAGCATGCCCCAGTGCAATCCTGACAGATAATTTCTACCAGTCCATCTTCCTTCCCATCCATCTGCTCGACCCTCCCCACTGACCTATCATGGTTAACCCCAACTGCTTCCAATTACCACCTTCCCAGCTACCACTTCCCCCCCACCTCAGCCCCAACCCCACCCCTACCTCTCTACTTATCTCTCAGCCCCCTTCCCCATTCCTGATGAAGGGCTTATGCTTGAAACGTTGATTCTCCTGCTCCCCTGATGCTGCCTGACCTGCTGTGCTTTTCCAGCACCACACTCTCGACCCTGACCTCCAGCATCAGCAGTCCTCACTTTCTCCTTGTCCCTGATAGTTTTAAATTGGCTGTCAAGGTCACTCAGATGATTTAGCAATTGCTGTCTAAATGTGTAATGTTTAACTGAGATTTGTAGACAGGGGCGAGTTGGGTCGAGTTATTAGAAACAAATTGCTACAGGTGATGGCGTCCGTACAGAAGACCACAAACACTGGAGATCCCAGCAGCTCAGACAGTATCCATGGGGAGAGAGCAACCTAACATTCTGAGTCTTGATGCCTCTTCAGTTCTACAGCATGTGTTGTTTTGGGGACAGTTAGCACTTGCTTGAGATGAACAGCTGAAGGGATATGCTGTTTGGTAAGATCTATAAATCTTTGAGATCTACAACCTTCATTCTTAGCATAATATTGTGCATTGAAATTCATATTTTTACATCATTGGAGTTTCCATGGCAATACTAATCAGAGCCTACCAGCCAACAAATCAACACACTCTTTTCATAGAGTGTGGAATGTTACTTGTTCTTTACTTTGGTATTTTTGTGATTGTCCTGATAAGTGCAAGACAGAAAAGTTCGACACAGCGTATCATTTTTCAATCATTCTTAAGTTCTGTCCTCCCAAATAGCCACGCTGTGTTGTTAAATATCCTTGCAGCTGTTCTCTAATGCTCTTTTTGTATTTTGAGCTCTCCATTTTCATCTACCTGAGTTTTAGCAGCTGGTTCCCTTTAATCCCCAGCAATCTCCCAATACACTGGGTATTACAGACAGCAGCAGAGGTCTAAGTAACTAAGTGAGTGGATCCCAGGGTGGAGTCAGCACACCTCCCTACCATCACCATTGTGCCACCTCTGTACCACTCAAAGAACCGGTGAGATGCTCAGCTTTTAAGGAATTTGTTTTATTGACTAGTTATGTCTAAACGCAACAATTTTTCAGGATCTTAGTTACACTTATTAGCAATACAAACTATGAGTTTGAAATTCAGAGTGAAGGCACCAAGCATGCAATAAATGAATACACACTGAGTAGCTGATGGTGTGGCTGTCAGGAATTGAACAGTTGAATGATACATTTTCATTTGCGTTACAACTGACATGCTGTAAAATCAGATTTATATTTATGTTACTCAGGTCATGTTCCAATTCAAAATGCAAAAACAAAAACACTGTACATAAAAGCCTCAGTTAAGTTGAATTTTGCCCCTGTGCCTGGTTAATGAGGGCCAATTAATGAATTGCCTACTTTTCACTCTCTCCTTCCTCCTTTTAAACTTGTCTTTGTCCATAAGGCCATAAGAAATAGGAACAGGAGCAGGCAGTTCGGCCCCTCGAGCCTGTTTCACCATTCAATAGCATCATGGCTGATCCAACATTCCTCATAGCCCCCTTCCTGCATTATTCCCCATTCCGCTGCTGTCCTAACATCACTTTATGTTTCTCACTTCGGTGAAGCATCTTGGGAAGCGTTACTAAAGTAAAGGTGCTATATAAATGCAATGTTATTCTGAAGTAAAGGTGCTGTATAAATGCAATGTTATTCTGAAGTAAAGTTGCTATATAAATGCAATGTTATTCTGAAGTAAAGGTGCTGTATAAATGCAATGTTATTTTGAAGTAAAGATGCTGTATAAATGCAATGTTATTCTGAAGTAAAGGTGCTGTATAAATGCAATGTTATTCTGAAGTAAAGGTGCTATATAAATACAATGTTATTCTGAAGGCATCCCCAAGGGCTAATTTTCTGAATGAATATACCCCTCCCACAATCTTGTGACTGACCATAACAGTGTCCGTTTAAAAATGCCAGGGACTTTTTTCTATTTTTTATCTAAGGAATGACATTTTCAGTTAAACTGATTCACAGTTCTCTACGATAACACAACAAGTCTACCCCTTTACTTGCAACATGTCTAAATGTGAAGCTTAGCTAATGATGTGTCTAAGTTAATTAAATGATTAGTTTGATCTGCTGATCTCATTAAATTACCTCCTGCTGTTATTAATTTTGAGAACACAACATTGGAATAGGAGGAGGCCATGCAGCCCTGCCAGACTGTTTTTATGGTCTTATTAAAGGGTAGACCCTTTAATAAGACCATGGTTGATCTGTATTTGAACTCTCTTAACCCATCTTTGATCCATATCCTCTCATACTCTTTATCTGACAAAACACCTTCTCCATGTGGAACCCACCTTTAAGTTATAAGCAATCGGTTAAAAGGACGTACAGGTTTAAAAAATTGTCAGGAGTCCGACTCAGAAATAGATCACAGTTGTCAACTTTACATCGAATTTCATCAAAACTATCTCACAATCCTCCCAAAATACAAGTCTACTCTCAATTCTTCGAACCCTACCTTTTAGTGTTCTCTCTCCTTATTCTATCCATCTAACCTTCCTTAAGCTCCCTTCCCCATTTTTCCCACAACTACTGCTGATGTGCACATGAACAAACTGATTCTAGACATTGGAACAGACCAGCTCATTAGCCTCTGCCGCATTCAGTTCAATGCTTACTCTTGACTTGCTCCGACTTAGATTCTCGTTGGAAGTTTTCAAATACTTGTCCTTGGTGTGGATGACTTGAATGTACTGGTCGGTGCTGCTGTTCTGCTGATCGCTGCTCGATGCGATTGAAGCTGAGTCCGATTCCGTCAACGACTGCTCTGCTTTGTGTTTCGTTCTCCATTTGACGTGGGCTCCGGCACCTTGCTGGCTTGGTGCCAGGCCTTTGGCGTTCCACCGAGCGTGCGATGACCCCGGGTCCGCGCGATCCCGCCGGGGCTCCGAGTCCTCGTCCTCGTACTGCATCTGGGCCACGTCCTTGCCGATCAATATCCGACTGTCTTTGCTGTCCCCGATGTAGAAGCGAGTGGGTTGGTGGAGATCGGAGAGCGAGTGTGGGCGCGGAGACCTGCTGAACGTGACCTGCTCCAGTTCGTCCTCATCCTCCTCCTCTTCACTGAGGTGGAGCCGCGGGTTGGTTCGGTGCCCTGCGTGAACTGGGTACCTTTTCAGATTCCTTGGTAACATTTCCATGGCACCCCTTGTCTCGTCCGCCTTGTAATGCCTGGGGAATCGAGTGACCGAGCGAATTAACCTTTTCTTCGGCTCACGCTCATTGACTAATATGTAACGTGCCGTGTGCACTCTGCGGCCTAGGATCATCTGTGGAGCCCCTTCTGCGGGTGAATAGTGTAGTGGTCTGACACACTTCCTAAAAGGGGCATCAGGATGAACATCTTCAGGTAATTTGTTGGCCTGGCTGGAGGGTGCTTTTCCTCTGTGATGCCCACTTGTGGCTCCCTGTAATCCACCTGGATTCCTGGGGAGAGAGAGTAAAGGGAAAGTGCGTCAATAATCTCCAAATTCATAACCACTGACAGACTATGAACAGAGGTCTCTTCCACACCTCCTTTAGTTTTGGAATGTGTTTGATAGTGTCATGGTATTGTCACCTGTGATCCAGAGGCCCAGTGTAATGTGCTAGGGACATAGCTTCGAAACCCACCCTGGTGTAGCGTGAAATTTGAATTCAGTTAGAAGCAGCAAAAATAAATTAAAGCTGTTACTCTAATGATGACAGTGTAACAACTGCCAGTTATTATAAAAACCTATCTCGCTCAGAAATAGCCTTTGTGGAAAGAAATCTGCCAATCTTACCCGATCTGGCCTACGTGACTCCAGACCCACCACAATGGGGTTGACTCCAAATGCCCCCTTGCAATTAGGAACAGGTAATAAATGCTAGCCTGCCTATCCAAAAAAAACACACTTTTGGACTTATTCTCCCAGGCATGAGTCCCGACGAAACATTTTGTGCCCAGTCTGGGAAGGGTGTTCAATATTTTAGAGTAAATATTGCAGAATGAAGATTGACACCATTGCGTTAACCAATGGATGGCAGACTGGAAAAAAAATTCTTTTAATCTGTCTAATTGTAAATGATGAAACATAATTTATTTTATAGTGAACAAAGTTTTCGCGTGGAATCTTTTTGAGGCATCAGGGTCTTGTCTGCCGACTGGAGACTGTGGTGTCCATTCCAGTGAAACCTTACTGGAACACAAGCCAATCAAACAGGTGTGAGGCCACCAATAGGCCTCCCCATGGAATCAGGACCCTGGGAGAAGACGTGACACCCTGTGAGAGGTGCCAGCCAACCAGATGTCAGCAGACTTTACACTCAGCAGCACCAAGAGGGGAAGCCATGGTTGATGGTCTGAGTGCACTCGTGGAGGACTAGAGTCAGGGAGATCCCAGTAAAATGGTAGGCAATATAGGGACGGGGTTCTCGGATTGATGGGGTCAAGGTCAAAGAGAATCAGGAGAGTCTGAAGCAAATATGGGGGCTATTGAGGGATGACATCCTCTCTCTCTCCACCCTCTTTCCCCAAGTAAGAAGGTGCCAGCAGAGTAGGGATGTGGTGCTTAAGTAGTCATTATTTGGTCATTCAGGTTTATCAATTGGTGGTGGTGCAGGAAGGTAACAATGGTCCTTCTCACCCAGAACCCCATTTTGATGGAGGCAGGAAAGTGGTGGATTCTCTATATTACCATCTCACACAAAGTAAAGTCCCCTCCCTATTATAGATGAGCCTGAAAAGGTCACAAAAGGGTTAATCCTGAGCAGTGACTTAAGTATCACTGACTGTCATGATGTCATTCCATGGACTTCCATGTCATTCCATACACACACACCACAACACACACACATCGACTTTGGAGGAGTGAGACTAAACAGCCAGGTCCTCCTGTCGTCCCTGGAACAATGTCTATCCAATGAATACAAACTGTAACTCATGGTTAACATACGATAAAGCCATTTGCCTGAATGGGAGACTCTTCTAGTTAGGCCTGTAAGTGGTTTACCTCTACCACAATAGACCAAATAGGGCCCATAGAGATCTACACTGGAAGAGGTTTGCAGGAGCAAGTTACCCACAGTGAGGGGCAGACTCAGTTTAACTCCACATACATGTCCCACTTCCGAACCTGTCACTGTTCAGAGCAGGATGTATTTTTAATCTGATAGTAAACAGTCTATTTTACAGCAGTGACACAGGACTGATGGGAAGTGAATGGGTGATCAAATCTAAGTTCAAAATTACCTGATCAAAGCAGAATCATTGCTCCAGCAAATTGCAAAGAGTGCAGGACAGTTACCTCACATCAATGATGTCGGTAAAATCAGCCCCGCTCACCGACAGTAGTCTGCTCATGTGACTGACCACCAAATCTCTCTATTCTGGCTGGGAATTTTGACTGTCTCTATATGTAGCTTGAATACAAATGTTGGATTTTGAAGCAATCTTGTTTGACCTTGTCATAACACTGGCTTCATGTTTCTCAATTGGCTCAACAATTACTCAAAGTAAAGGCAGTGAGATCCCAGGGAAGCTGAACAGAATAGGAAAAAGGAAGTGGGCACATTGCAACATCAGTCAGAGACAGATAATCTCCTACACTCTGATCCAACTCAATACAGCACAGCAACTGGCCCTTCAGCCCATCAAGCCTGTGCCAATTCTAGTCCTTATTTAAACCACTGTTTGCCCATGCACAGTTTCCATTCCTCTCTTTACCTCGTGTTCATGTGTCTATCAAGTTTTGAACTCTGAAGTGGGACAGAGAAGAATTTCCAGCTTTATTCCCTCCCTGGGATTTTAACCACTTTTGGGCTCCTTCCAGAGATCACAGGATTTTGGATGGTGTTGGGAGCCCATATGCTGTGAAGCACAAGCTATTGCAGATTGTGCAGGAACACGCTGGATGGACCAGAGGATCTTTGTATGGTGGCTGAGGTGATTGTCTGGACTGTATGTCAGAGATCCAGATGAAGGAGAAGATCTGCATGGACAAGAATGGCCACCTCATGCCAGGGGCAGCACGGAGCTGTCAAAGAATATGCCACAGAAGGCCATGTTCACACCTCATAGCTGGGGAGATGAACATTCTAGAAGATTCTGGTCTAATTCCCGACCCTTGAAAAAGTCCAAGGGAAGTTTAACAATGAGAACAAGGACTGTTTTAAAAGGCATATTTTCAAATGCATAAATTCTACAATATCTGCAATTTTCAGTAGGCTAGGAAATCATTTTTATTGAACTACGTGTTTTTTCATTCACAGAGAATTTAGTTAGAAGAAGGTGTGCATTTCAGCCATGGTTAGGAAAGGATATTGCGATGTAAAGTGTGCGATTTTTGGATATTTTAATATAATTCATTTTGTTTTTTGAATTTTGAACTAGTGGCATTTTTTTTTCCCAATTTGTCTGAGCATAAGAAATAGGAACGGGAATAGATTGCTCCGTCCCTCAAGCTCTTTCCACCATTTAATAGGATCATGGTTGGTCTGAAATTTGTCACATCCACTTTCCTGCATTTTCCCAGTAACCCTGGATTCCCTGACTGATGACGAATCTACCAAGGATATATTTCCCTCCCCTCCCCTATCAGCGACCACTCCCTTCGTGACTCCCTCATCAGATCCACACCCCCCACTAACCCAACCTCCACCCCCGGCACCTTCCCCTGCAACCGCAGGAAATGTAAAACTTGCGCCCACACCTCCACACTCACTTCCCTCCAAGGCCCCAAGGGATCCTTCCATATCCGCCACAAGTTCACCTGTACCTCCACACACATCATCTATTGCATCCGCTGCACCCGATGTGGCCTCCTCTATATTGGTGAGACAGGCCGCTTACTTGCGGAACGCTTCAGAGAACACCTCCGGGCCGCCCGAACCAACCAACCCAATCACCCCGTGGCTCAACACTTTAACTCTCCCTCCCACTCCACCGAGGACATGCAGGTCCTTGGACTCCTCCACCGGCAGAACATAACAACACGACGGCTGGAGGAGGAGCGCCTCATCTTCCGCCTTGGAACCCTCCAACCACAAGGTATGAATTCAGATTTCTCCAGTTTCCTCATTTCCCCTCCCCCCACCTTGTCTCAGTCGGTTCCCTCAACTCAGCACCGCCCTCCTAACCTGCAATCCTCTTCCTGACCTCTCCGCCCCCACCCCACTCCGGCCTATCACCCTCACCTTGACCTCCTTCCACCTAACCCACCTCCATCGCCCCTCCCCCTAGTCCCTCCTCCCTACCTTTTATCTTAGCCTGCTTGGCTACTCTCTCTTATTCCTGATGAAGGGCTTATGCTCGAAACGTTGAATTCTCTATTCCTGAGATGCTGCCTAACCTGCTGTGCTTTGACCAGCAACACATTTGCAGCTGATGACGAATCTATCTTAGTCTTAAGAGGGCAAGAAGTTCCAAAGACTCACAACCCTCAGAGAAGAAGTTCCTCTTCATCTGAGTCTTAAACTGGAGTCCCTTTACTCTGAGACTATGTCCTATTCACTGGATCTAACAGGAACCTGCCTCTTCCTTTTCAACATAAAAGCTGTGTGGTAGTCCTGGACATTTAATGGTAAACTGCAACGCAATCAAAGTGGTTAGAAAAGCTCAGCAGGTCTGGCAGCATCTGTGAAGAGAAATTAAAGTCAACGATTCGGGTCCGGTGACCCTTCCTCAGAACTGGACCCAAAACGTTAACTCTGATTTCTCTTCACAAATGCTGCCAGACCTGCCTACCTATTCTCTGCAACTTCAGTTATTTTGTGCTTTACAGCATCTGCAGTTCTTTCAGGTTTTATTTAAAATGCTGCATTGTGGTGAATTTTATCGCATGGAATTTGAAGATGGCTTTGAATGTTGTGCTAAGAATTTCTGCAAGTGAAGCCATAACTGTGGATTATTCAAAATGTTTAACTATAATTAAGCTGAGAGAGTTAGCAGAATATTCTGAAGGTAGAAGTAAAACGAAGATCCCGCAAGGTTGAGCTGCTGTTAGTGATTATCCAACATCTAATGTGGTGCCACAGTTTAAGAAGGGTGATAAGGACAAGTCAGGGAACTATAGACAAGTGAGCCTGACATCAGTTGTGGGCAAGTTGTTGGAGGGAATCCTGAGGGACAGGATGTACATGTATTTGGAAAAGCAAGGACAGATTAGGGATAGTCAACATGGTTTTGTGCATGGGAAATCATGTCTCACAAACTTGATTGAGTTTTTTAAAGAAATAACAAAGAGGATTGATGAGGGCAGAGCAGTAGATGTGATCTACATGGACTTCAGTAAGGCGTTCGACAAGGTTCCCCATGGGAGACTGGTTAGCAGGGATAGATCTCACGGAATACTGGAAGAACTAGCCATTTGGATACTGAACTGGCTCAAAGGTAGAAGACAGAGTGTGGTGGTGGAGGGTTGTTTTTCAGACTGGAGGCCTGTGACCAGTGGAGTGCCAGAAGGATCAGTGCTGGGCCCTCTACTTTATGTCATTTATGTAGATGATTTGGATGCGAGCATAAAAGATATAGTTAGTAAGTTGCAGCTGACACCAAAATTGGAGGTGTAGTGGACAGCGAAGAGGGTTCCCTCAGATTACAACAGGATCTGGACCAGATGGGTCAATGGGCTGAGAAGTGGCAGATGGAGTTTAATTCACATAAATGCGAGGTGCTGCATTTTGGGAAAGCAAATCTTAGCAAGAGTTATACATTTAATGGTAAGGTCCTGAGGAGTGTTGCTGAACAAAGAGACCTTGGAGTGCAGGTTCATAGCTCCTTGAAAGTGGAGTCGCAGGTAGACAGGATAGTGAAGGAGGCGTTTGGTATGCTTTCCTTTATTGGTCAGAGTATTGAGTACAGGAGTTGGGAGGTCATGTTGCGGCTGTACAGGACATTGGTTAGGCCACTGTTGGAATATTGCTTGCAATTCTGGTCTCCTTTCTATTGGAAAGATGTTGTGAAACATGAAAGGGTTCAGAAAAGATTTACAAGGATATTGCCAGGGTTGGAGGATTTGAGCTATAGGGAGAGTCTTAATAGGCCTCTAGGGCGGTTTTCCTTGGAGCGTCGGAAGCTGAGGGGTGACCTTATAGAGGATTATAAAATCATGAGGGTCATGGTTGGATAAATAGACAAAGTCTTTTCCCTGGGGTGGGGGAGTGCAGAACTAGAGGGTATAGGTTTAGGGTGAGAAGGGCAAGATACAAAAGCGACCTAAGGGGCAATGTTTTCACGCAGAGGGTGATACGTGTATGGAATGAGCTGCCAGAGGATGTGGTGGAGGCTGGTACAATTGCAACATTTAAGAGGCATATGGATGGGTATGTGAATTGGAAGGGTTTGGAGCGATATGGGCCGGGTGCTGGCAGGTGGGACTAGATTGGGTTGGGATATCTGGTCGGCATGGACGGGTTGGACTGAAGGGTCTGTTTCCTTGCTGTACATCTCTATGACTCTATCTATAATTGGAATAAAGGAGACCTGAAATGGGTGTGCCACAGCTGGATTTAGCCAAGATGTGACTCGAGAAGAAAAGAAAAATGACTTTGAGAGAAAGAGAAGTGACTTCAGTTGGATGAGAGAGAGAAAAACAGAGGGATAGAGATTTAAGAAAACCAGAAATGGAAAGGCAGGAACAGAGAAACAGAGGGAGAAGGAATTTAAACAAAGTTGAACTCCAAATAGATAGGGAATGTGGAGAACCCAAGCAGGCCAAAGGCAAGCCGATATCGGAAATGGAAGGAGAAAGTAATATTTTGGAGATGATTTTGAGTCTAGTGAGGGATTTGATTTAACTAAGAGTCATCATTTTGTGCCTAGATTTACTGAGGTCGCAGTCAATATGTACTTTACCTAATTTGAGAAGGGTGCTGGACAAATACACTGGCCAAAAGAATTTTGGAACTTAATGTTGCAGTGTGTCCTGACAGACATAGCTCTGACTGTATATGCCAGTGTGACAGAACAATCTGCAGATGATAGAACTGTCAAAGAGGTAACATTGAATGCTTGAAGCTTATTGATTAAAGTTTAGGATGACAAAAAAAGGAACCTAATCAGACATTTGTTGAATTTGCACGGGAGAAAGAAATGTAGTATGGGTTTAGATCACTCAAGCTAGAGGGAAAAAACAATACTGTGAATGCAACTGTAAATTTAAAAATTCATCCAGATGTGCAAACAATATTCAAGTTGAGAGAAGCAGCAGTTTTAGTAGAAAGAGAATTACAGGCGAAGAAATGGCCCTTTAGTAATCCACAAGGAAATAGAAGGATCAGCAAATTTGCTGCTGTATTAGTCTGCTTAAAAGGACAGAGAAAAGGCGATCAACGTAATTAAGGATAAAGGTTAGAACCAAAAAACAATTTGAAGAATATGCTTCCGTGGATGTACCAAACCAATTGCTGAAACTTATATGGGAGACCGACTGCAGGAGTAGGAATGTCATCGATCATAGAATGATAGAATAGCCTGTGGAAGCAGGCTATTCAGCCCATCGAGTCCGCACTGACCTTCCAAACAGCATCTCACCCAGACCTACCACCCTACTCTGTCCCTGCATTTCCCATGGCTAATCCACCTAACCTACAAATCCCTGGATACTCTGGGCAATTTAGCCTGGCCAATCCACCTAATCTGCATATCTTTGGACTGTCACAATAACCAAAACACCCAGAGGAAATCCATGCAGAAACAGGGTGAGAATGTACAAACTCACAAGTATTTAGCATCAGTGTTTACCGTGGAAATGGACATGCAAGATATAAAATGTAGGGAAATAGATGGTGACACCTTGAAAAATGTCCATATTACAGAGGAGGAAGTGCTGGATGTCTTGAAATGCATAAACGTGGACAAATTCCCAGGACCTGATCAGGTGGTACCCTAGAACTCTGTGGGAAGCTAGAGAAGTGATTGCTGGGCCTCTTGCTGAGATATTTGTATCATCGATAGTCACAGGTGAGGTGTCGGAAGGCTGGAGGTTGGCAAACGTGGTACCACTGTTTAAGAAGGGCAGTAAAGACAAGCCAGGGAACTACAGACCGGTGAGCCTGACCTCGGTGGTGGGCAAGTTGTTGAAGGGAATCCTGAGGGACAGAATGTACATGTATTTTGAAAGGCAAGGACTGATTAGGGTTAGTCAACATGGCTTTGTGCATGGGAAATCATATCTCACAAACTTGATCGTTTCTTCTTCAAAACACTCAAAGAGGATTGATGGGGGCAAAGTGGTAGATGTGATCTATATGGACTTCAGTAAGGCGTTTGACAAGGTTCCCCATGGGAGACTGGTTAGCAAGGATCGTTCTCACGGAATACAGGGAGAACTAGCCATTTGGATACAGAACTGGCTCAAAGGTAGAAGACAGAGGGTGGTGGTGGAGGGTTATTTTTCAGAATGGAGGCCTGTGACCAGTGGAGTGCCACAAGGATCGGTGCTGGGCCCTCTACTTTTTGTCATTTACACAAATGATTTGGATGCGAGCATAAGAGGTACAGTTAGTAGGTTTGCAGATGACACCAAAATTGGAGGTGTAGTGGACAGCGAAGAAGGTTACCTCAGATTACAACAGGATCTTAACCAGATGGGCTAAGGGGCTGAGAAGTGGCAGATGGAGTTTAATTCAGATAAATGCAAGGTGCTGCATTTTGGGAAAGCAAATCTTAGCAGGAATTATACACTTAATGGTAAGGTCTTAGGGAGTGTTGCTGAACAAAGAGACCTTGGAATGCAGGTTCATAGCTCCTTGAAAGTGGAGTCACAGGTAAATATGATAGTGAAGAAGGTGTTTGGTATGCTTTTCTTTATTGGTCAGAGTATTGAGTACAGGAGTTGGGATGTCATGTTGCGGCTGTACAGGACATTGGTTAGGCCACTGTTGGAATATCACGTCGAGTTCTGGTCTCCTTCCTATCAGAAAGATGTTGTGAAACTTGAAAGGGTTCGGAAAAGATTTACAAGGATGTTGCCAGGGTTGGAGGATCTGAGCTACAGGGAGAGGCTTAAAAGGCTATAGGGCTGTTTTCCCTGGAGTGTCAGAGGCTGAGGGGTGACCTTATAGAGGTTTACAAAATCATGAGGGATATGGAGAGGGTAAATAGACAAAGTCTTTTCCCTGGGGTGGGTGAGTCCAGAACTAGGGGGCATAGGTTTTGGGTGAGAGGGGAAAGATGTAAAAGAGACCTATGGGGCAACATCTTTTCTCAGAGGGTGGTACGTGTATGGAATGAGCTGCCAGAGGAAGTGGTGGAGGCTGGTACAATTGTAACATTTAAGAGGCATTTGGATGGGTATATGAATAGGAAGGATTTGGAGGGATATGGGCCGGGTGCTGGCAGGTGGGACTAGATTGGGTTGGGATAGCTGGTCGGCATGGACAGGTTGGACTGAAGGGTCTGTTTCCATGCTGTACACCTCTATGACTCTATAACTCCACACAGAGAGTCGCCCGAGGTTGGAATTGAACCTGGGTCCCTGGTGTTGTGAGGTAGGAGTGCTAACTGTGAGGCACCCTGCTACACTGAGGTCTGAGGAATCTTCAGAAAAGAGGACATCAGGAAAGGAAGGAGTAGTAAAACTTAGCAATAGTACAAAGAGAACATATAGCTGGAGCACAAAATGAATATTTTTCCTTAGAATGCACTGAGGGGCCAAAGGTTTTATCATGAGAATTATTTTCTGAACAGGGATGAAGAGAATAAGATTGCTGCAGGTTCTGAATATTCTATCCCAAAAGGAAGATAAACCAATAAAGATGGAGAGACATTGAAACAAGTCAGTCAGTGACATTGCTCATGGTAGGATTTGTCTGCCAGAGGGCTTAATGAATGAGAAAAGGTGAATTAGACATATTCATGAGAGGTACAGTTTGTTCTGCTACATTTCATTAATGGGAATTTGCTACAATGTGACTGATGATTTGTGGACACTGTTCCTGTCGCACGAAGTTTTGTATTGTATTAGGATTAAATCTCGGCACAACATCGTGGGCCAAAGGGCCTGCTTGGGGCTGTGCCTTTCTATGTTCTATAATGTGATTCTGGCCCCATTAGTTTGACTGGTGCTGCTGTTCCTCGATTTTCTTATAACATGGGATTGTATGAGAATGGAACTACCGCGTAATAGTGGAACTGATTACACAAAGCAGAAGAATTCTTCCAGCATTTTCTCTGTTTGCATCATTACAGAGTTAGATTAAAGAATGACTTTGGAAATACAGACTTTGCGGTGGGAGCAGTGAATACAGGGAATTGGAACATGGGAGTAGGCTATTCAGCCCCTCGAGCCTGTTCTACCATTCAATGAAATCATGAATGATCTGTGGTCTAACTCCACAAACCTGCCTTTGGCCCATATCCCTTAATACCTTTGTTTAACAAACTTTTATCGATCTCGCATTTAAAATGAACAACTCATCCAGCATCCAGTGGCATCAATGGAAGAGAGTTCCAAACCTCTCCCACCCTTTGTGCATAGAAGTGTTTCCTAACATCTGCCCTGAATGGTCTGGCCCTAATCCTCAGACTTTGCCACTCATTCTAGAATCTCCAGCGAATGGAAATAGTTTATCCTTATCAGCCTGTCCTTCTCTGTAAATATCTGGAAGACTTTGATCAGATCACCCATAGCGTTCACAATTCTAGAGAATGCATTTCCTTATTAAAACTTTGAAAGACAAAGTTTTAATAAGGAAATGGAGACCAACTCAAATCGGTGAGGACTGGGCAGTTCTGTTATCTCACTTTTTAGATTAGAATCAATCTAAACATCAGGTCATAGACAGAGAACACAGGGGCTAACACCTTCAACATATTGTCTAGCTATCACCTTTGTTAACAGCTAACCCGAGAATGCAACTTGTAAAAAAAGGGTTTTGTGATTTACACATGAAAGAAGTGAAACTATCACTGTATTCTAACAGATGAAAGGCTTAGCAGACAATCAATTTTTCAATGTATAATTTCAGTTACATCACACTGTAAATTTTTGCTATAAATTCTGTGTGTTAGGATTGAGCCCTCCACTATCACCTGATGAAGGAGCGTCGCTCCGAAAGCTAGTGTGCTTCCAATTAAACCTGTTGGACTATAACCTGGTGTTGTGTGATTTTTAACTCCATCTGGTGGTATTTCCATCTGAGTACCAACATTAATGATATTCAAATGGCAGATCCTTTTAATATTAGAATAATGTAGGCCAAAATATTAAAACAGGATTATGAGACAGGATTATATAAAGTCATAGTCATGTCTTGCCAGGCATGCCATTGATGCCAGGTAACGGGGAAAATTCAACCCTAAATTAAACCTGTGCCTCTGATTCCAACACCAGCTTTTGAAGGTCTGTAATAATGGTAAAAAGATAAAACTTAAGGCTTTATATGTAAATGCATACAGCATTGTAACGAGATAGATCAATTGCTGTAAAGTCGAATTAAAGGAAAATGACTGAAAGCTATAGTTGCGGGGGGACCAGGACTAGGACAGAACAGACACAAAGGAAAAGGAGGTGGACATGTTATGTTAATAGAAGTAGGATTCAGAATAGTGGTGAATGGTGATATAGGTGCAATAGATCATGATGTGAAATCATTTTGGCAGGAAATAAGGAATAGCAAGGGAAAGAGGTTAAGGGTAGGAGGTGTCTATAGAACCCACCCCCACCCCCCACCCAAACATTCTCCTAACTGTGGGACAAAGTATAAATATAGAAATAATGGAGGTGGGTAAGAAAGACATGTCAATTTTCATGGGTGATCTAATCTGAACATTGACAGGACATTTCAGATGGGCAAGGCCAATGTGAATTTGTAAACTGGATTGGGAAATGTCTTTTAGAGCAGTACATTGCAGAATTTACACAGGAACAGGCTTTTCGGATCTGGTAACGTGTCACAGAAACAGAGAATCCCGACAGTGTGGAAGCAGGCCTTTCAGCCCATTGAATCCACACCAACCCTCTAAACAGAAACCCACCCAGACCCAATGCTTACCCTATCCTACCCAATCCTTGCAACCCTGCATTTACCATGGGTAATCTACCTAACCTACACATCCCTGGACTCTATGAGCAATTTAGCATGGCCAATTCACCTACTCTGCATATCTTTGGACGATGGGAGGAAACAGGAGCACCCAGAGGAAACCCACGCAGACACAGGGAGAATGTGCAAACTCCACACAGACAGTTGCCTGAGGCAGGAATCGAACTCGGGTCTGGAGTGCTGTGAGTCAGCAGTGCTAACCACTGTGTTGCCCATTATGAAGTAGGATTGGTAAGAGATCTTGTAGTTAAGGATTGTCTAGGGGATAGCAATCACAACATGATAGAATTTCAAATTCAGTTTGAGGAAGAGCAACACAGGTCTCAAACCAGTGATCTCAATTTAAATAAGGTCAATTACAGAGAGAGAGGTTAAGGTCATGATGAGCAAAGACATTATTGAACAGTCAGTCATAGTCACTGGGGTTCACCTGTCATAATTGTACCGAAATCGGACAGGTCACAAAGATTTTATATTAATTATCACAATTTCAACATGGTGACAGAAACAGGCACATACCTTATTCTATGATGGGAGGACTGCACTAAATGAATGGACACACACCATTTGTCACTCTGTGCTCTGAACTCAGGAGAATGACAAATCAGCTGGGCTCTGCAATGGATAGGCGATTCACTTCTCCAAGCTGGTGCCAAGGAAATAAAGGCTGGGCATTACCACAAGGACTGAATCCATTTTGGGCAGTAGTGCAAAACTGGCAATGGTTTCTTTTGAACTTCTTTAAGAAAAAGATCAGGGGTTGAGTGTAAAGAAGTGGATATTCCATGGTTAATGTCTCTGTGCCACCTGCCTATGGCAGTTTTCACCCTGCATTGCTGTTTCATAGTAGGGATAGTGAAAGGAAAATTACTGAGCAATTTGCTGAATGATTTACCCAACACTGATGCTATTTCCCTTTGTGTGCTATTCACTGAAATCGCAGACAATAAGATATGACAATGAAATTGTTGCCTAGTAACTTCCTATAGCTGTATATCGCTGTATGTTTGCAGAAGTGGTTTAGTGATGTGGTCCAAATTTGAACCAAAACAAAATTTTATGCTGGTCATGACTCCATTTATTTCCTCCAATGAATCATCTTTCTCATCATTTATATGCCAATTGAGAAAATTCACCAATGTTTATTTTCTTTTGTTCTTTCATATGATGTGGGTATCACTGCACAAAGTGGCCTTGAACTGAATGACTTACTACAACTTTCCAAAGGGCAGTTCAGAGTCAACCACATTGTGTGACTCCAGACACACAGCATTGTCCAGACTATGTAGGGAGGGCAAATCTCCTTCTCCAAGGGACATGACGCTTCTAAACAGCTGGCAGATCATAAATATTGGCCTTATGACAAGTACACAAAGAGGTAAGCTGGAAATACTCATAATATTTAGTCATTTAACATGAAAAATTATTTAGCATAACATTTTAAGGCTGTATGAAAGGCTTATGGAAGTAGCTTCAAACAGTGTAAATTTCATAATCTAAAAGACTTATTTTGTTGTACTGGAGTTTTCAAATTCTCTCTCACCCTGCCCTTGTTAAAGAAAAAAAATGCAGATAAACATGATTTGACAAAATGGGGAGCTTAATATTCAAATCTGACCATTAACCTGGCTGACATTTTCAATCCATTGGGTGTTTACTGATCTCCCTGTTAGTTGAACAGTCAATGCTCAGATGTGGAGAGTATGCCTTTCTCTTTTCCAATTGTCTCGTTACAGGAATATTTTCCTCTGTCACAAACTGAAAAGTACTTCTAAGGTTACGGATCACAGCCAGCTCATCCCACACACAAACAGTCTGACCTTCTGCATCATTAACTGGTCATAGATTATAATAAAATACAAAACACTTCAATCTGTGTGCTTCTTTAAATGAAGTGAAACGTCTTACTATTTCAACTCCTTTCCTTTAAGGACACATGTTACAAAGTGTAGTGACAGAGACCTTCAGATTAACTTAGTTAAAGTTTGCCAATAATTCCCATTGGTTCTGGACAAGATGAATCCCCACATTATTGAAGGCACCAAGTCCCTTTGAGGAAAGATAATGGCCTGGTTAGTGAAATGGAGGCTGACCTGAAAGTGTAGTCTTACCTCTTTATAGTGTAGGGCAGCCATTTTAGGGATTCATGAGATTTGGTGACGATGGAGACACCGGTCTGAGAAAACCATGGCCCCTTTGCAACATAACAGAAACATGGAAACTAGGAACAGGAACAGGCCACTAGCTTTATTCCTGATGAAGGGCTTTTGCCCGAAACGTTGATTTTGCTGCACTTTGGATGCTGCCTGAACTGCTGTGCTCTTCCAGCACCACTAATCCAGAATTTTACCTACAGGCCACTAGGGCCTGTTGGACCTGCTTCACCACCCAGTATAATCATCGCTGATCTTCTATTTCAACGACATGTTCACATTTTCTCTTCATAACCGTTTATGTCATTGATACGTTTTTTACATACTGATCTCTTTCTTGAATGTACTCAGTGACCCAACTTCCATAGCCTCCTGTGGTAGCAAATTCCACAGATTGAACACCCTTTAAATGAAGAAATGTTTCCTCATCTCAGTCCAAAATGGTCAATTCCATATTCTAAGACAATGACTCCCAATTCAAGACTCTTCACCCAGGAGAAAAGACCCTCCTGGTTTATCCAGCCTTGTTTGAATTTAATATGTTTCAATCAGGTCCCCTCTCAATACTCCTAAAGTATAGTGAATACAGGACAATCACACCAATCTCTTCTCATGTACAAGTGTCCTACAATTCCCAGTACCCGCCCAGTGAATCTCTACTGTGTGTCATCTATAGCAAACATATTCTCTCTTAGGTAGGGAGACCACACAATATTCCAGGTGTGGTCTCACCACGCTCCTATATCACTGCAGTAAGACATCCCTATTTCTGAGTTGAAATCGTCTTGCAATAAAGGCCTATATACCACATATTTTCCTAATTGCTTGCTGTACCTGCCTGACTGCTTTCATTGACCGGTGCACAAAGACACTGCGATCCCTTTATACATCCACACTTCTCAATGCATCACCATTTATATAATACACTACCTTTCTGTTTATAATACTGAAGTCTATCACTTCATATTTATCCTTATTATAGTACATCTGCCATATGTTTGCCCACCTCAGTCAATTTGTCTAGAGCTCCCAGAAGCCTCCTTGCATTGTCCACAAACTCATAATCCCACTTTGCTTTGTGTCATCAGCAAGCTTGGAAATGTTACATTTGGCTCCCTAATTCAAGTCTATATATATATAAAATGTGAATAACTGGAGTCTAAGCACTGATCCCTGTGTACCCCACTGGTCACTACACGCCACCCAGAAGACGTCTCTTTTATTCCCACTCTGCTTCCGATCTGTCAACCAATCCTCAATCAATGCCAATGCTAACCCCAATCTCAGGAGCTTTAATTTTGCCCCTTAATTTCTTATATGGGACCTTAACCTTGCAAAACCCAAATACTCCATATCCACTGGGTCTTCCTTATCTATTCTACCAGGTTAGATCCTCAAACAGTTCTCATTGATTTTGTTAAGCAAAACTTCCCCTTTGTAAACCACAATGACTTTGTCTAATCCCATTAATGCTGTACAAATGTTTTGTTACCACTTTTCTTTTAATAATAGATTCTGGCACTTCCACATACTAATGCGAGGCTGTAATTCTGTTTGTTCTATCTCACCACCATCCGCCAATTGAATACTGACAAGCAAAGCCCATTATGGGCAATGCAAATGGGTCAGAGGAAGGGACTGAATCAAGATGGAGTTAGAGGGGGAAATAAAGCACTCTATTCCCCCTGGCGCCCACCTCTCTTTAAATGCACCCACAGTATTAACGGACATTGAGTACTCCTTCTCCAATGATATAGAGGCACGAGCATTATTATGGAAGATGGGCACTTTGTTGGGTATCACCTTTTAAATTTAATAAACATCATCTGAGTTACATCACTAGACTGTGTCCTATTGTCTGAGTAGGCAAGCGAGTAAATACTCAGATAAATTAGGTTAAAAAAAAGACTCCACCGTCTTATCCCTCCATATCTCCATAACCACATCCAGCCCTACAACCCTCCTCCAGCCCCACAACCCTCCAAGCTGTCAACACTTGGACAACTTGGATCTGCTGTGCACCCTAATTCCCAGTGCTCCCTCTGCAGCTGTCTAAATCCGAAGATCAAGAATCCCCTCTTCAAAACTCTCCATCTCTGTACACCTTGCTCCTCCTCTAAAGTGCTCCCTGAAATCTACCCCTTTTACTCAGCTTTCAAACTCCTCCGTTTTGGTGTTTTGGAATTCCAGTGGAAGATCCTGCACACTCAATAAGAAATCGAAGGAAAAGGAGAAAGAGAGACAGGGAAAAGTTTACCACACCCTTCTTCAGTGCAGACGTCAAGTGAATGCAGCTCAAGCTGAGAGATCCGGATGGTGGCTCACTCTTTTATCAAGCAGTTGCAACAATAACATTCCTGGGTTTATAAGGAAGCTCAGCAAGAGACATTTTAGCAGGTGGACCTCTTTTCTTAATGCATATTGAATCAGAGCTGTTAGTAAAGTTAGAAACAGAGGACTCAAAGTGCTCTGACCTTGGGAACGCATGCTCACGCTTGTGTCGTGAAGCTGCTGCTGTTGGCGTTTGAGTGAGGCTGGGAATCCGAGGGACATCCGCATGAGCCAGCTGTTGTGAAATACTCGGAATGTGACTCCCTGCACTGACCGGGGAGTCAACATTCGCAACACTCCCGTTCCTCCGAGGTGATGACTGAAGTGAAGACTCCTGGCTGCCCACCTCACTCTCACGTTCTGTTTTCTTGTCACCATCTTCCAAATGTTGGAATCGCGCTGGGAAAAGAAGATAAGCAAACCCTTTAGCAATGACCTTGCTACCTGATATTTACTCAGTTAAATCCAATTGCCCTGGATATAACAAGTACAGCATTGTTCTGCTACATCATGCCACAATATGTAATATGTGCAAACCTCTGTGCGCTCAAAAGCTTGGATCCAAAATTCCAACAAATGCTTGACACAATTTTCTAACTAAGTGAAAGATAACAGCGTTGTCGGATTGCTGAACCATAGGGGGTTGCTCTTTGCAAACCAGTAATCCAGCCAACTGAGCTAAATGACCCTCAAAATGCAAGACCCCTGTCAAATAAGGATCTTTATTATGAATCAAGAGTTCTGCTTCTGGTATCTGAGCATCACTGACAAACATCCATATTCCATACAACTTCTGTTTTTCTGTTAGATTATATTCTGTGAGGCCTCATTCCTGATGAAAGGCCTTTGAACGAAACGTCGATTTTCTTGCTCCTCGGATGTTGCCTGACCAGCAGTGCTTTTCCAATCTTGACTGATCTCCAGCATCTGCAGTACTGACCTCCACCCTGTTTTTCTGTGAGGTGGCTGGGAGTTTTTAAATTCATTCACAGGGTGTAGGCCTCACTGGCTAGGCCAGTATTTATTGCCCAGAGAGCAATCAAAAGTCAACCACATTGCTGTGGGTCTAGAGTCACATGTAGGCCAGACCAGGTAAGGATGATGGTTTCCTTCCCTATAGGACGTTAGTGAACCGCATGGGTTTTTTCTGACAATCAACAGCGGATTCATGTTCATCAGTTGACTGTTAATTCCATACACTTTTTTAAAATTAAAATTAAATTTAAATTCCACCATCTGCCGTGGTAGGATTTGAATTTGGTTCCCCATAACATCCTGGGTGTCTGAAGTAACAGTCCAGTGATAACGCCACTACACAAACACCCAAACACACCTTATACTTTGCCACTAACACAGTCCAGGTCTGACTTTTACCTTTCTTGCTCCTCGGATGCTGCCTGACCAGGAGCAGGATGCTGCCTTGGATCTCATTGATCCAAGGTTTCACTTCCCTGAATACGCAGGAAGTTATCTACACCATTACCTCTCAACTGTACATCATTCAGGTTCCAGAGTAACTCAATACACCCCTAAGTATTAATAGAGTTAACTATTCTTTAAAATAATGTTATGGGATATTGTGTGTTCACCTGGACAGGCAGATGGATCCTTAGTTTAACACCTCATTTGAACATTGGAACCTCTGACAATGCAATGACTTGGCAGAGTCAGTTTAAGGTGCTTGAATCGTATTCAAATGACTGTTAGATTGAGATGGGAGCTGGAGGGTTGGTCATTCATCATTAACACTGGGCTGGTGTCCTGGTAAAATGGAGATAGGCATTCCGGCCTGCTACCCTCAGCAACTTCCAACCTCCATTACCACATGGTGCCAGCTCTCTGTGGTGAGCCAGAATCTCTCTCACTGCCCCCCTCAACCACTCCCCCGTTTCCTTGAAATGGGTGGGAACCATTTTTAAAGGGGTCACGTCTGTCGAGTCAAAGTTTTGCAACTTCATCCTCCCTCCCTCCATGAATATCCAGTCCTGAAGTGTGGAAGAGGTGCTGATATTCTAACAAATGTCAATGCGTTCCTAAGGCCAGGAAGAAAATGGAGGGGGAGAATGGACTCATTTTCTTCGTTTTTTAATTGGGCATCTCCAGATGGATGATTCTAGACTCTTCATAATAAACAT
Organism: Hemiscyllium ocellatum; assembly: GCF_020745735.1. Lineage (NCBI taxonomy): Eukaryota > Metazoa > Chordata > Chondrichthyes > Orectolobiformes > Hemiscylliidae > Hemiscyllium > Hemiscyllium ocellatum. Next base: position 35,273,502 of record NC_083439.1, on the reverse strand, counting down.
GGGTCTGAAATAGGATCCTTCCAAATCTCCAACTTCCCTTTTGATGAATAAGGCTCTCACTTGGGTGCGCAGGATATTTTTGAAATAGAATCCCTACAGCATGGAAACAGGTCCTTCGACCCAACAAGTCCACACCAACCCTCTGGAGAGTATCCTAACCAAATCCATTCCCCTACCCTATTACTCTACATTTACCCCGACTAACCTACACATCCCTGAACGCTATGGGCAATTTAACATGGCCAATTCACCTGACCTGCACATCTTTGGACTGTGGGAGGAAACCCACGCAGACACAGGGAGAATGTGCAAACTCCACACAGACAGTCACCTGAGGCCAATCACAGACAAGTGGGGCAAGTTTAGTCTGGGAAATTCAGTCAGCGCAGACGAATTGGACCAAAAGATAAAACTGAGGGCTGCAGATGCTGGAGGTCAGAGTCTAGATTAGAGTGGTGCTGGAAAAGCACAGCAGGTCAGGCAGCATCCCAGGAGCGGGAACATCGATGTTTGGAATGATGAAGGGCTTTTGCCTGAAACATCGATTCTCCTGCTCTTCGGATGCTGCCTGACCTGCTGTGCTTTTCCAGCACCACTCTAACTAAATTGGACCAAAGGATCTGTTTCCATGTTGTATGACTCTATGAATCTGCACAATGGAATGTCTGCTGCATTTAATAAATAGCATGAAGTGATAGATTTGTTAGAGTCATAGAGATAGAACATAGAACACAGAACAATACAGCACAGAACAGGCCCTTCGGCCCATGATGTTGTGCCAAACATTTGTCCTAGCTTAAGCACCTATCCATGTACCTATCCAATTGCCGCTTAAAGGTCACCAATGATTCTGACTCTGCCACTCCCACAGGCAGCACATTCCATGCCCCCACCACTCTCTGGGTAAAGAACCTACCCCTGACATCCCCCCTATACCTTCCACCCTTCACCTTAAATTTATGTCGCCTGGTAACACTCTGAAATTGGACACTCTGAGATGGACAGCACAGAAACAGACTCTTCAGTCCAACTCATCCATGCTAACCAGATTATAGCATTTGGGACTAGATTAATTTAGGATATCTGGATAGGTAATTTGGATATGAACTGAGAAATTCTCCTACCAACTGCCATCTGGAATACTTTCTTTTTATCCTCTGTTCGTTCCTGCAGATAGAAAAGACACAAACATTGACATCTGTTCTCTGTTCTAATAGGATTCACAACTGTGCAAAATCTCGAAAGGTCAGAGCTGATACGTACAACTTGGAGCTGCATCCTGAGCTGGTTATTGGTAAACTTCAGTGAGCGTGCAATGGACTGGAGATAATATATCAACATACTAGAAGAAAAGGACCCAGTTAACAGACACATAACATGAGCTGAAAATATCCATGTTAATAACATCTTTCCAATGTTGCCTACATCAGTACACTATGTAAGGGTTAGTTTTGCCAGTCTGCAGTACATCTGAGCTGTACTCAACCAAGCTTTGGTCACAGGAAGCATTGGCTGTGTCCATCAAGATCTTCTCCTGAACAGTTTTAATGGAGAAGAAAGAAGGCAGCGTTTCACAGACACAGCAAAGTACTCTCAAAGCACAGGCATTGTTGTCATGCAGAAAATGCAGTAACTAATTTAGATCCAGTCAGTTCCCACAAACAGAAGTGTAAAGGTGACCAGATAATCTGCTTGTTGGTTGAGCTCATAACAGAACAGCTCCCTTTTTTGAAATAGTTTAATGAGATTCTTTACGTGAAACCATGTTTGTGTAACTGAGCAGGAAGGATGCTGCATGGCCAATGAAGTTACGCTGACAGACTGGATTAATGCTGACAAAATCTCTGGACGCCATTGTATAATGTCATCCAGTCACCACTGACAGCGAACCATTGTACTTGGAGTGGACAACGTTCTCCAATCCCACTCCAAAAGCTTGAATCATGTCTAGGCTGACAATTCCAAGCAGCAGCGAGGCAGCACTATACCAGCGAAACCGCCTTCTTTCAAATGAGACATTAAAATGAGCTTCCATCTGTCCTCTCAGGTAGATGTAAAAGATTCCGTGGAACCGGTGGAGGCAAACATGATGGGCCAAATGGCCTCATTCTGCACTGTAACGATTCTGTGATTCTACAATCCCGTGGAGTCACAGTTAAGAATTAATTCCATTACTATGGGGTCTAGAGTTACATATAGGCCAGGTCAGGTAAGAATGGCAGATTTCCTTCCCTGAGGAATTAGTTTTTTTTTTAACAACAGTATGGTCACCATGAAGTGGACCTTTTAATTCAGATTTTTATTGAACTCAAATTTTACCATCTCCCATGGTGGGATTTGAGCTCATGTTCCCAGAATCATTGAATCCCTGAAGTACAAGAAGAGGCCCATCGAGTCCTATATCAACCCTCCAAAGAGCATCTCACCGTCTCCCCGGAATCCTGCACTTCCCATGGCTAATCCATGGAGCCTACACTTTTATGGACTGTTGGAAGAAACTGGAGCATCTGACAGAAACACACACCTTACAAGGAGAATGGCAAACTCCACAGAGACAGACAGACAGACAGTCGCCTGAGGGTGGAATCAAACCCGGGTCTCTGGTGTTGTGAGGCAGCAGTGCTAACTACTGAGCAACCATGTGGTAAATCACTAGCCTGAACTTCTGGATTACTAGTCTAATGACATTTCCACAACACCAAAACATGCAAAAGAAAATGCAATTTTGTCATTGCCTCTCTCTGTCGAAATATCAAATGGTAGAAATAACAAGTACCTCACTCATTCCTCTCATCCTTTCCAGGGGCTTTTTAATGGTAAGTCATTTCATTGTACTTTGCACACAAGGGACAATAAAGGTTGCAAAGTTTACGACATGTAAAGAGCCATAAATATAGTCTCACAGAGCCAAGTCTGTACTTACAAGAGCAGCAGGAGTGCAGGGAGAGCCACCACAGGGCTGGTGACATAACTCATCATGGTGTTAAACCAGCCAGGGAAATCATTGACGATTGTCTCTGATATAATGTCATAAATTTTATCTTGACCACTGTTTAAGAAGGAGAACAAAATCAGGATGAACATTGCTGTAATGGCTCTCAACGAACAGGGTTTCCTGTTCTATCGTTGACAATAAGAACCTTTATGTGAAAACCTTTTTGTCAAAAGTCTGTTACCTAAATGGCCCACAGCTAGGAGAGGGTCGGTATCTCGCAATAGCAAAGACAGTTGGTAGCATACACAAGAAAAGCATGAACAGAGTCATGGCCAGGTAGAAATTGTTAGATCTGGGAGGAAAGAAAATGCACAGTTCATTAGATCTGTTTGCTGTTTATCATGACTGATGCAACACTGGGTACTATCATGGGGCCCCCACTCTCACTGTGGAACGTAATTCACTGACACAATGAAACAAATTGGGGGGAGAAATCACTGCCTTTGGATCAGGCAGACCTAACCAATTGGAGACAAAATTGGCTTAAAGATAGGAGGCAGAGGCTGGTGGCAGAGGACTGGACTCGATTGGAGGCCTGTGACCAGTGGTGTGCCGCAATGATTGGTGCTGGGTCCACTGCTTTTCGTCATTTATGTAAATAATTTGGATGTGAACGGAGAAGGCATAGTTCATAAGTATGCAGATGACACCAAAATTGGAGGTGGAATGGACAGTGATAAAGGGCATCTCAGAATACGATGGGACCTTGGTCATATGGGCCAATGGGCTGAGGAGTGGCAAATGGAGTTTAATTTAGACTAATTTGAGGTGTTCAATTTTGATAAGACAAATCAGGGCAGGTCCTATCGGCTGAGTGGGCAGTCTTGGCAAGAGTTGTCAAACAAAGAGACCTTGACATTCAGGCTCATAGTTCCTCGAAAGTGGAGTCACAGGTAGATGAGATAGTGAAGAAGACACTTGGTATGTTTGCCTTTATTGATCAGTGCATTGACTATAGAAGTTGGGAAGTCACGTTGCGGCTGTACAGGAAGTTGCCTCGGTCATTATTGGAATACTGCATGCAATTCTGGTCTCCCTGCTACAGGAAATATATTGCTAAACTTGAAAGGGTTCAGAAAAGATTAACAAGAATATTGTCGGGGTTGGAAGATTTGAGCTATAAGGAGAGGTTGAATAGGGCTGGGATTATTTTCCTTGGAGTGTCAGAGGCTGGGGGGTGACTTTATAGAGGTTTATAAAATCATGAGGGACATGGATAAGCCATGGTCTTTTTTTCCAGGGTGGGGGAGTCCAAACCTAGAGGTCATAGGTTTACAATGAGAGGGAAAAGATTTGAAAGGGTACCAAAGGGCAACTTTTTCACGCAGAGGGTGGTATGTGTATGGAATGAGCTGCCAGAGGAAGTGGTGGAAGCTGGTACAATTACAGCATTTAAAAGGCATCTGGATGGGGATATGAATAGGAATGGTTTGGAGGGGTATGGACCAAGAGCTGGCAAATGGGACTAGATTAATTTAGGATATCTGCTTGGCATGGACAAGTTGGACTGAAGTGTCTGTTTCCATGCTGTACAACTCTATGACTCCCAATTTTCAGGCAGTTAAAATCATTCTTAGATCTGAAAACAACAGACTATAAATGCTGAAAATCTGACACAAAAACAGAAAGACACATAAATACTCTGGCAACATGTGTGGAGAGAAAGAACAAACATTTCAAGTTGTTCATCTTTCATCCAAACAGAAAACTCCCACCTCATAATCCAGGTCTCCATTGTATGGGACTGATGCTATGGTGTGGTCTCAATGAAGTTATCTTCAGTCAAAGTACTCAGTACTCACTCACTTTATCCAACTTGGTGACCAAAGTTCACAGCTCTGTCCCAGTGAGAATGAGGGCTAAATGATCCCCATTCTCTGGGAATAACCCGCTTGATTTAGACCCCGAGGACTTAGGGGGAAAACACATTCAAGAATAACAAATCTTCAGATGAGGTAAGAAATTCAAAGAGATTATATCCTTGTCTACATAAACCAGAACATTATAAAAGGAAGCTATTTAGCCTTTCATACCAGCTCTGTGAAAGGGTGATCCTATTCTCCTAGTGTTTCGGGTCGGCCCTGCCATTTTTTTTTCTCCTTTCCTAATGATTTGAATATTATTTTTGAACTGTGCCTATTCACTTCCGTTCCCAATCTGAGTGACTCACTGGTTGAAGGTACCTCTTGCTTTCTGTCCCTTGGTTCTTTTACCAGTGATCTTAAGTCGGTTTCTTCTGGTTGTCAAACCTATGCAAGGCAAGTGGAATAAACTCTGACCAAAACAACGACTATATCAGAGCAAGAGCTGGATTAACATTTGCTTTACACTTGAGGAGAGAGAGCACAGACATAAGCTACTCTTTAAATCTAGGGGCATTGCTGGAGCCTTCATCTACACTTTTGTTATCTCTGGTTTTGACCTTCCTGATACACTCCTGACCACTCTGAAAATTTGATGTCACCTTGAATTGTCCTTCAAATCTCAATTCATAGTATCCCCCTTTTCACCTCTCACTCTATTCACTGGTCTACCTCAGTTCCCAGATTGGCAATTGTCGATTTTAAAGTTCCCATCCCTTGGGAGGAGCTTTATGGAGGTGACAGGGGTCTTGGATCTGGACAGTGAGAAAGACCCACACTGGTGCTACATGCAACTCAGGCAGTTGAGAGTGGGCCTTCACAGGATCAGGAACACGGGGTGAAAGCATAGTTTCACTCAAGACTGAGAGTGGTGTTGTTCTGCTGTTAGGACACTCACAAACCTTAGGCTCCCCACACAGCACAAGGCCCAGCTGCTACTGGGTTAATGCCAACAACTGTGAGAAGAGGCCAACTGGGCATTAATTGCCTGTTTGAGGGGTTTACTTAGCATTGGGACCGGAAGACTGTCAATGAGCCTTTCCAGCATGAATTAACTTGGGGAGCGTGGGCTGGTGGTTAGGTGGGTAGCTTGCTGCTTGACTAAATGAAACCCAGAATCAAAATCCCCACTCATCTCACTAATAGCCTACGCGAATTCACATTTTACAATTTACACTCAGCTAAAAGGAAAGAAAATCAGGAACAGATTGTAAATCAATGTCTTACTTCATCGAGGGTCTCCATATTTAAATCTGAACCGATCCAGGAGTAAAAATATTGGTGGGATAGGTGAAGAGATTTTGTTGAAAAAGAATCCAGACCTTGTAAACTTTGAGGTATGCTTTCTAATTTAGTGCCACCTCCTAACAGTCTCTAGGCAGGCCATCTTTCCTACCGGCATTCAAACCTGCATGGGCCATGTCCACCGCATCCTCCCCATTCCAGTGCAAGTCCCTTTCTAGCCCTGAGCAGATATTCTACACCCTGAGATCAGGCAGACAACACCACCGTTGGGACTCTCTCTGTTAGTGACAGAGAACAGTGGAAATATCCTGCTCTACACTGTCACCTACCATCAATACCACATTCCCTCTGGTTTCTACACTTGAATGGTTTCAACAAAGAAAATGAAAAAAAGAACAGTGCAGCACAGGAACAGACCCTTCGGCCCACCAAGACAATCCTGACACATACATTCATAAGATAGAGGAGCAGAATTAGGCCATTCGGCCCATTGAGTCTGCACTGCCATTCGATCATGGCTGATATGCTCCTCACCTCCATTTCCCTGCCTTCTCTCTATACTCCTTAAACCCATTACCAATTAAAACTCTGTCTAACCCCTCCTTAAATTAACTCACTGTCCCAGCATCCACAGTACTTTGGGATAGTGATTTCCACAGATTCACAACTCTTTGGGAGAAGTAGTTTCTCCTAAACTCTGTTTTAAATTTGTTACCCCTTATCCGAAGACTATGACCCTTCGTCCTGGAATGCCCCACAAGTGGAAGCATCTGCTCCATGTCTATTTGATCCACACCTTTAATCATCTTGAACGCCTCAATTTGATCTCCCCTCGTTCTTCTAAATTTCAGAGAGTATCGGCCTAAGCTGTTCAATCTCTCTTCATATGACAAACCCCTCATCTCTGGGATTCATCTAGTGACCCTCCTCTGAGTGGCCTCCAATGCCACTACATCTTTCCTCAAATAAGGGGACCATAGCAGTGCACAATACTCCATGTGCGGTCTCATCAATCCCTTGTATAGTTGCAACAATATTCCCTCATATTTTAACATTACCTTTATACTCTATTCCTTTAGCTATAAAAGTTAACCTTTCATTTGCTTTCTTTATTGTCTACATACCTGCGTACTAGTTTTCTGTGACTCATGAACAAGGATAGTTGAATCCCTCTACACCAGAGCACCCCGAAATCTCTCCCCATTTAGATAATAGATCGCCTTTCCATTTTTCTGACCAAACTGCATGTCCTCATACTTATCCACATAACCTACATCTGCCACATTTGGCCCACTCTCCTAACCTATCTACAGAGGCATCTCGATTATCTGAATATCAATTATCCGAATAGTGGATTATCCAAAGGAGATCTTGAGGTCCTGATAGAAACATTACATCAAAGACGCGTTTCCAACAGTGATCGGGTCTTTTGCTGACAGTGTTTAAATAGGCACGGTCTCCAAATGACTGACTTCCCGCCCTCTCTCTCTCTCTCCCCCCACACTTTCTCTCGAGCTCTACAAAGGAGTAAACCCTAAACCCCCCCTTCCCCAGATAATCTGACCAACATTGTCCTGTACAGGGCACAGGTAGAATCTGACAAAAGGTTGCAGCAAAAAGTTGCGTGTGTCAGCAGTCTTGTTGGTGTACGGGCCGGCTGCCCCGGGGGCGGGCAAGGGGCGGTGTTGGACAGGGTTCTGGGGGCGGGCAAGGGGTGGTGTTGGACAGGGTTCGGGGGGCGGGCGGGGGGTGGTGTTTGACAGGGTCCTGGAGGCGGGCGGGGGGTGGTGTTTGACAGGGTTCTGGGGGCGGGCGGGGGGTGGTGTTGGACAGGGTTCTGGGGGCGGGCCGTGGACGGTGTTGGACAGGGTTCTGGGGGCGGGCGGGGGGTGGTGTTTGACAGGGTTCTGGGGGCGGGTGGGGGGTGGTGTTGGACAGGGTTCAGGGGGCGGTCAGGGACAGTGTTGGACAGGATTCTGGGGGTGGGCGGGGGGTGGTGTTGGACAGGGTTCTGGGGGCGGGCGGGGGATGGTGTTGGACAGGGTTCTGGGGGTGGGTGGGGGGTGGTGTTGGACAGGGTTCTGCGGGCGGGCGGGGATTGTGTTGGACAGGGTTCTGGGGGCGGGCGGGGGACGGTGTTGGACAGGGTTCTGGGGGCGGTCAGGGACCGTGTTGGACAGGGTTCTGGGGGCGGGCAAGGGGTGGTGTTGGACAGGGTTCTGGGGGCGGGCAAGGGGTGGTGTTGGACAGGGTTCTGGGGGCGGGCAAGGGGTGGTGTTGGACAGGGTTCTGGGGGTGGTCAGGGACAGTGTTGGACAGGGTTCTGGGGGCGGTCAGGGTCAGTGTTGGACAGTGTTCTGGGGGCGGTCAGGGTCAGTGTTGGACAGGGTTCTGGGAGTGGTCAGGGTCAGTGTTGGACAGGGTTCTGGGGGCGGGCGGGGGACGGTGTTGGACAGGGTTCTGGGGGTGGGCGGAGAGCGGTGTTGGACAGGGTTCTGGGGGTGGGCGGGGGGTGGTGTTGGACAGGGTTCTGGGGGCGGTCAGGGACCGTGTTGGACAGGGTTCTGGGGGAGGTCAGGGACGGTGTTGGACAGGTTTCTGGGGGCGGGCGGGAGACGGTGTTGGACAGGGTTCTGGGGGCGGTCAGGGACCGTGTTGGACAGGGTTCTGGGGGTGGGCGGGGAGCGGTGTTGGACAGGGTTCTGGGGGTGGGCGGGGAGCGGTGTTGGACAGGGTTCTGGGGGTGGGCAGGGGGTGGTGTTGGACAGGGTTCTGGGGGCGGTCAGGGACCGTGTTGGACAGGGTTCTGGGGGAGGTCAGGGACGGTGTTGGACAGGTTTCTGGGGGCGGGCGGGGAACGGTGTTGGACAGGGTTCTGGGGGCGGTCAGGGACCGTGTTGGACAGGGTTCTGGGGGAGGTCAGGGACGGTGTTGGACAGGTTTCTGGGGGCGGGCGGGGAACGGTGTTGGACAGGGTTCTGGGGGCGGGCGGGGGACGGTGTTGGACAGGGTTCTGGGGGCGAGCGGGGGGTGGTGTTGGACAGGGTTCTGGGGGTGGTCAGGGACAGTGTTGGACAGGGTTCTGGGGGCGGGCAGGGGACGGTGTTGGACAGGGTTCTGGGGGCGGTCAGGGACAGTGTTGGACAGGGTTCTGGCGGCAGGCGGGGGGTGGTGTTGGACAGGGTTCTGGGGGCGGGCGGGGGGTGGTGTTGGACAGGGTTCTGGGGGCAGTCAGGGACGGTGTTGGACAGGGTTCTGGGGGCGGGTGGGGGTGGTGTTGGACAGGGTTCTGGGGGCGGGCGGGGGGTGGTTTTGGACAGGGGTCTGGGGGCGGGCGGGGGGTGGTGTTGGACAGGGTTCTGGGGGCGGTCAGGGACAGTGTTGGACAGGGTTCTGGGGGCAGTCAGGGACAGTGTTGGACAGGGTTCTGGGGGCAGGCGGGGGGTGGTGTTGGACAGGGTTCTGGGGGCGGGCGGGGGGTGGTTTTGGACAGGGGTCTGGGGGCGGTCAGGGACAGTGTTGGACAGGGTTCTGGGGGCGAGCGGGGATGGCGGTGTTGGACAGGCTTCTAAGGGTGGGTGGGTGTTGGACAGGGTTCTGGGGGCGGGGGATGGTTTTGGACAGGGTTTTAGGGTTGGGCGGGGGTACAGTCTTGGACAGGGTTCTGGGGGCGGGGAGGCGGTGTTGGACAGGGTACTGGGGGTGGATGGGGGGCATGGTGTTGGACAGGGTTCTGGGGTCGGGGGGTGGTGTTGGACAGGGTTCTGGGGTCGGGGGTTGGTGTTGGACAGAATCCTGGGGGCGGGCGGGGTGGCGTGGTGTTGGACAAGGTTCTGGGGTCGGGGGGTGGTGTTGGACAGGGTTCTGGGGGCGGGCGGGGGACAGTGTTGGACAGGATTGTGGGGCGGGCGGGGTGGTAGTGTTGGACAGGGTTCTGGGGGTGCTTGGGGGGTGCGGTGTTGGGCAGGGTTCTGGGGGCGGTGGGGGGCGTGGTGTTGGACAGGGTTCTGTGGGCGGGCAGGCAGGTGGGTGTTGGACAGGGTGGTGGGGGCGAGCGGGGATGGCGGTGTTGGACAGGCTTCTAAGGTGGGGAGGTTGTGTTGGACAGGGTTCTGCGGGTGGGTGGTGGGTGTTGGACAGGGTTCTGGGGGTGGGTGGTGAGTGTTGGACAGGGTTCTGGGGGCGGTCAGGGGGCGGTGTTGGACAGGGTTCTGGGGGCGGGGGTTGGTGTTGGTCAGGGTTCTGGGGGCAGGGGGCGGTGTTGGACAGGGTTCTGGGACAGGGGGCAGTGTTGGACAGGGTTCTGGGGTTGGTGTTGGACAGGGTTCTGGGGGCAGGGGGCGGTGTTGGACAGGGTTCTTGGGGCGGGGGTTGGTGTTGGACAGGGTTCTGGGGGCAGGGGGCGGTGTTGGACAGGGTTCTGGGGGCAGGGGGTTGGTGTTAACAGGGTTCTGGGGCCAGGGGACGGTGTTGGACAGGGTTCTGGGGGCGGGGGTGTGGACGGTGTTGGACAGGGTTCTGGGGGCAGGTGGGGGGTGGTGTTGGACAGGTTTCTGGGGGCGGGCGGGGGACGGTGTTGGACAGGGTTCTGGGGGCAGGCGGGGGTGGTGTTGGACAGGGTTCTGGGGGCGGGCGGGGGATGGTGTTGGACAGGGTCCTGGGGGCAGGCGGGGGGGTGGTGTTGGACAGGGTTCTGGGGGCGGGCGGGGGGTGGTGTTGGACAGGGTTCTGGGGGCAGGCGGGGGGGTGGTGTTGGACAGGGTTCTGGGGGCGGGCGGGGGGTGTTGTTGGACAGGGTTCTGGGGGCGGTCAGGGACAGTGTTGGACAGGGTTCTGGGGGTGGGCGGGGGTGGTGTTGGACAGGGTTCTGGGGGCGGTCAGGGACAGTGTTGGACAGGGTTCTGGGGGCAGGCGGGGGGGTGGTGTTGGACAGGGTTCTGGGGGCGGGCGGGGGGTGGTGTTGGACAGGGTTCTGGGGGCGGTCAGGGACAGTGTTGGACATGGTTCTGGGGGCGAGCGGGGGGTGGTGTTGGACAGGGTTCTGGGGGCGGTCAGGGACAGTGTTGGACAGGGTTCTGGGGGCGAGCGGGGATGGTGGTGTTGGACAGGCTTCTAAGGGTGGGTGGGTGTTGGACAGGGTTCTGGGGGCGGGGGATGGTTTTGGACAGGGTTTTAGGGTTGGGCGGGGGTGCGGTCTTGGACAGGGTTCTGGGGGCGGGGAGGCGGTGTTGGACAGGGTACTGGGGGTGGATGGGGGGGCATGGTGTTGGACAGGGTTCTGGGGCCGGGGGGTGGTGTTGGACAGGGTTCTGGGGTCGGGGGGTGGTGTTGGACAGGGTTCTGGGGTCGGGGGTTGGTGTTGGACAGGATCCTGGGGGCGGGCGGGGTGGCATGGTGTTGGACAAGGTTCTGGGGTCGGGGGGTGGTGTTGGACAGGATTCTGGGGGCGGGCGGGGGACAGTGTTGGACAGGATTGTGGGGCGGGTGGGGTGGTAGTGTTGGACAGGGTTCTGGGGGTGCTTGGGGGGTGCGGTGTTGGGCAGGGTTCTGGGGGCGGGTGGGGGGCGTGGTGTTGGACAGGGTTCAGGGGGCGGGCAGGCAGGTGGGTGTTGGACAGGGTGGTGGGGGCGAGCGGGGATGGCGGTGTTGGACAGGCTTCTAAGGTGGGGCGGTTGTGTTGGACAGGGTTCTGGGGGTGGGTGGTGGGTGTTGGACAGGGTTCTGGGGGTGGGTGGTGAGTGTTGGACAGGGTTCTGGGGGCGGTCAGGGGGCGGTGTTGGACAGGGTTCTGGAGGCGGGGGTTGGTGTTGGACAGGGTTCTGGGGGTGGGGGTTGGTGTTGGACAGGGTTCTGGGGGTGGGGGTTGGTGTTGGACAGGGTTCTGGGGGCAGGGGGTGGTGTTGGACAGGGTTCTGGGGGCAGGGGGTTGGTGTTGGACAGGGTTCTGGGGGCAGGGGGCGGTGTTGGACAGGGTTCTGGGGGCGGGGGGCGGTGTTGGACAGGGTTCTGGGGGCAGGGGGCGGTGTTGGACAGGGTTCTGGGGGCAGGGGGTTGGTGTTGGACAGGGTTCTGGGGGCAGGGGGCGGTGTTGGACAGGGTTCTGGGGGCGGGGGGGCGGTGTTGGACAGGGATCTGGGGGCAGGGGCCATTGTTGGACAGGGTTCTGGGGGCAGGGGTTGGTGTTGGACAGGGTTCTGGGGGTGGGGGGATGGTGTTGGACAGGGTTCTGGGGGTGGGGGGATGGTGTTGGACAGGGTTCTGGGGGCAGGGGGTTGGTGTTGGACAGGGTTCTGGGGGCAGGGGGTGGTGTTGGACAGGGTTCTGGGGGCAGGGGGTTGGTGTTGGACAGGGTTCTGGGGGCAGGGGGTTGGTGTTGGACAGGGTTCTGGGGGCAGGGGGTTGGTGTTGGACAGGGTTCTGGGGGCGGGGGTGGTGTTGGACAGGGTTCTGGGGGCGGGGGTGTGGTGTTGGACAGGGTTCTGGGGGCGGGGGGGTGGTGTTGGACAGGGTTCTGGGGGTGGGGGGATGGTGTTGGACAGGGTTCTGGGGGCGGTGAGGGGGTGGTACTGGGGGCAGGGGCTCACGCGCTGTGTGTTGGGGCGCGGTGTGGAATCGGATTGGGGGCAGGGTGTTGGGTTGGATGGGGCGGGGATCGGTGTTGGACGGAGTTGTGGGTGGGGGTGATGGGGTTGGAATACGTGATTGTGTGCGGGCGGGTTCGGAGGACCGGGTTGTGGGGGGTGGGGAACGGGGTCAGGGCAGCTGGTTGTGGGCAAGAGGTGGGGTTTGGGTTGCTGTTGGGGAGGGGGTTTCGCGCACTGTGTGCTGGTGCTAGTCTCCTGCTAAACTCCGAGCCCCAGAGCAAAGGCATTGAATTGATTAACCGAATAATCAATAACCCGAACGATATACTGCCCGCCGATCTCATTCACAAGGTTCATTTGCAAGGTTCTTATTTCCTCACTGCAATTTACCATCCTGCTTATTTTTGTGCCATCTGCAAATCTGGCTTCAGAGCTTTCCATCCCTGTATCCATGTCATGAATGTAGTGTGTAAATATTTGAGGCCTAAAGACTGAACCCTGTGATACCCCACTAGTTACTTCTTGTCATAAAAAAAACATTTACCCAGACTCTCTCTCTTCTGTTCATCAGCCAGTCACCTATCCAAGCTCATAAATGACCCTAATCTCTTTAACCTTTTGTGTGGCACCTTATCAAACACCTTCTGGAAGTCTGGATATATTACATCTACAGGATCCCCATTATCTATTTTGCTTGTTACATCTTTGAAAAACTCTCGCAAGTTAGTCAAACATGATTTCCCCTTCATAAAACCAGGCTGACTCTGATGGACCCTCCACATGTCCTGATATCACTTCTTTGGTAATTGATTCTAACACTTCCCCAACACCAGATGTTAAACTAACTTCTCTGTAATTTCCCACTTACTGCCTCTCTCCCTTTTTGAAAAAGGGTGCTACATTAGCATTTTCAAATCCATGGAACCTTTCCTGTGTCCAGGGAATTTTGGAATATTGTAAGCAATGGATCCACTACCTCCACTGCTACTTCCTTCAGCACCCTCGGATGTAGGCTATCAGTGCAAGGGACTTGTCTGTCTTCAATCCTAATAGTTTGCTGAATACCTTTTCCCTATCGATGTTGATTGTTCCAAGTTCTATCCTTTCTATTGCCTATGGTTTGCCTGTTTGAACAGGAGTTCCACTGGTGAAAACTGAGGTAAAGAATTTATTTCTGCCAGGTCAGTGTCCCCCACCGTTAACTCTCCAGTTTCATCTTCCAACGGAGCTACATTCACCTCAGCGATTCTCTTCCCTTTTATATACCAATAGAAGCTTTTGCTATCATTTTTGATATTTTCTGTTAGTTTTCTAAAGTAATTTACTTTAGCTCTTTTTATTTATTGTTTATGTTCAAAAGTTTCCCAATCTTCCAGCCTGCCACTGGCCCTTGCATTATGGTTCACATCAGCTTTTGACTTCACATTGTCCTTGACTTCAATGTTTCACCATGGATGATTTTACCCCCTCCCCACTTAACTATCTTTCTTCCTCATTGGGATATATTTTAGTTGTGAGGAATTGAGTAGCTCCTTAAACAACTGCCACTGCTCATCTGCTGTCTTACCATTTCGCCTTCCTGCCCAATCTACTTGGGCAAAATCTGACCTCATGCCAATGTAATTTCCTTTGTTTAATTCCAGACACTACTGTGGGACTCCACTTTCTCACCCCCAAACTGAATTTTGAATTCTACCATACTATGGTCACTACTGCCTAGAGGACCCTTAACTATAATGTCATCAGTTAATCTCTCCTCACTACACAATTCCAAATCCAGAATAGCCTGCTCCCTCGTCAGTTCCACAATATACTGCTCCAAGAAACAATCTCTAAAGTACATTCAATGAACTCTGCCTCCAGGCTACCTTGGCCAATTTGATCCCTCCAATCTATGTGCCTGTTAAGATCACCGTATTATTGCTGTATCTTTCTTTCCTGGTTTATACTGTGCACCACTGTGGACCAACTTTTTGGGGAGCTATAGATTACTCCTACCAGGTACTTCTTCTCTTTGTTATTCCTTCTTTCTACCCAGACTGATTCCACATCTTGATCTCCCGTGCTTATCTCATTTCTCATTACAGCACCGGCAAGGCCACACCGCCTCCATTTCCTTTCAGTCTATCTTTCTGAAATGCTGAGGACCCTCGGATACTCAATTCCTAAACCTGGTCTCCTTGTCACCGTGCCTCAATAATCGCTACCAAATCATACCTTTTTGTTTTCTATTTCTGCCATTAACTCATTAATTTTGTTTCGAATGCTTCGTGCATTTAGATACAAAACTTTTAAGTTTGTTCTACAGGTAAGTTTTCCTACTCTTTTTTAATTCCTTGGTGCATAGGCGTTCACCTGTTCCATCCCTTCCCTTTATTGTCTGGTAACCGTGTGCCACATCACTAACCTGCACTCTTACCTCCTCCTTCAATGTGGGTTTTCTAATTTCCCCTCCAACTGAACCCCCCACCTCATTTAGGTTAAAGCCCATCTGAAGTCCTAATCATGCAATTCGCTGGGATTCCCAGCACCAATTAGCTTGTGGTTTAGTTCGTAATTCAGAGATTATTAACTTTTTGGTTGTTCTTTTTAATTTAGCTCCTAGCTGTTGTCAAACCCTCTGCCCGAGTTCTATCTGTCTTCTTGGTACCCATGTGGACCATGAGCACTGCGTCTTTACCCTCCCACTCCAGGTTCCTCTGCAGCCCAGATGAGATACCCCGAATCCGACCAGTAGGTTGTCAACACAACTTGCGGGACTCTCGATCCTGGTCACAGAGAACAGTGTCTATATCCCCCAACTACAACAACATTTCCCTCCACTTGGATGGCTCCCTGCACCATGGTGGTGCGGTCAGGCAGCTCATTCTCCCTGCAGTCCCCATTCCTGTAGACAGAGGAAGCAATTCTCTTTGTCCCTCTAACGGCCTCATGATGCCTTTCTGAACTGAAAACCTTTTACCTCTAAGGTGTACGTCTTCCTCTATTCACTGTCGACTCATCCTTTGTCAAGATGCCTTCTAAACAAGATCAATTCCCAAGGATTCATTGCTCTAAGGGAGTTAGGCTCACGGCATTATAATTAGGTCATTAATCTAAGCCCTGTAAAAATAGTCTCACTGCTGGACTGTGGAATCAAGGAATTATACATCTTCAAATATCGAACTCAGCTCCAAAACTCTTAGAAGATAAATGGAAGTCATAAACACCCAAATGAATTGAATTAAGTGAGTATGTTCATAATCTTCTGATCAAGTGAACGAGGAACAGAGTTGTGAAGCTTCTTCACTAATTATATGGAAATGAGGGAATAATGTAATTAGGATATTATTTTAACAGTGGTGTTTAATGCAACAATCATATATCAGTTGGAACATGATTGATCACAAAGTATCAGCAGCATTTTACTGAGCTAATTAAGCTAATGATTTCTTAATACCTCAATATTTAACCCAATTAAAAGGTAAGTAATAATGTTCATTACAAATTCATGCCTCATGAACACGGGGTTTACACAGTGCACTGACCTTGAAGCACGGAAGACCTGCTGGTGTGGAACATTACAGGTCAAGACTGCCCAGCTCCTTAAATACATGAGGCCGATCAGTTTGAGAACATTGAATGCTGGGAGACATGGGGAGAAGAAAGCGCCCATCCTAAAGATCGAAGGAAATAAGAAAAGCTGGAAATCTGAAGTCAAAATGTGCTGGCAATGTCCAGTCGGACAGTCAGTGTCTGAGGAGGAAGGAACTGCATTGGGTTAGATCCCTCATCAAAATCTTTCATAACATCTTAAATATTAATTGGGCGTCCCTTTTCTCAGATGTTGACTGACCTGCTGCTTATTTCCAATGACATACATTTTTAGTTGAGAGCGTCAACTGGAATGTTTATTACACAGAAGTTACAAAGCAGGAACACACCACTCATTTCATCTTAATCACACTATGCTGCCCTGTTTTGCACAGACCTTTCACCCCTTTTTCCTCCATCCATTATACCTAAACTTCAATGTTGATTTCATTTCTTTCTCAACCAATAACCCTGAAAAATATCCCGCAGACTCTCTCTGTCGTGAATATGCTTCTTCTGTCCTACATTTCTAGCATTTAATCCTGTATCTGTGCTCCCAATGTTCTACGGTTTCTCCCTACTGATCTGATTCCAGTCTTTTGTAATATTTAATATAGGGCCACAAAAAAGGTGCTGAGACAATGATCACATATCTGCTCAAGTTTCAAATTGTTACTGATTCTTCTTTTTGGAAGTGGGCAGTGGCAAAATCTGATAACCGCCTCATCAATGTGACGTGGCTTCATTGTCTCTGCAGGTGTGCGCAGTTTTGGAGTCATTCTAACATTTGTCAGAGGTACATTTGTCAGTTGCTGCTGCAGGGTCAAGAGACCGTGAGATGGGAACAAATGTCACCAGGATGGAGCTGTCGGACCCATCTTCGGATGTGAATTCTTAACAAAAAGAGATGCCTTGGACAAAGTCATCAGACACAAACCTAAATGAACAGCACAAAACCCATTACATTTGTAGATTCTTGATGACCAAGGGGATGAAAGATTATCTGGGATATGCAGGAATGGAAAGCTGAGGTTAGAATCAGATCAGCTTATTGAATGAATGAAAAAGTGAATGCTTTTATTGTCATGTATATTTTAGGTAGTAGATAGATACCCTACACTCTGGATTTTATAAATACAGTGTAATACAGCGAAAGGCTCCCACTGTCGATTCCAGTGCCACTTTGAAAAGTTTAACAATAAATTTAAAATACAAAAAAGATATCACTGAAAGAGAGTCCAATACCTGTGCACACCAACCACTGCCATGCTCTGCATTGTGATGACGCCACCTTCCTCAATGATGCCGATGCTGCTATGAGGGAGCTCTCTCCAGAAGGTAAACAGAAGCAAAAAAGGAGAAAAGAAAAAAAAACTAGAAAAGAACAAAAAACAGAAAAGCAGATGGAATAGATGAGGCCCAGCACAGGAGGCCAGATGCTGCGTGCTCCATTGCTGGACTGTCAGAGCAAGTGGCCCATTCATGTTCCTTGGTTGTACATTAAGAGTACACAAGCAAGGAAGTTATTAGAAACTTGTATAAAACACTGGCCTGGCCTCAACTGAAGCACCTTCACAGTTCTGGTCACTGTATGTTTGGAGGGATGTGAAAGCCGTTGGAGAGAATGAGTGAATGAACGAGGATTCATTGTCACTTGTGCTCGACAATGAGTGACACAGTAAAACACAATGAGCAGCTTCAGCTGTTGCTGCAATCCAGCGCCATTTGAATGCTTCAAGATCAAAAAGGCAAAGATGAAAGAAAGTCCATCTTCACTCTGCCACCTCCACCATGTGAGGCCCGAGTGAGCAGACCAGCGATACCGGCTCTGCCACCTGTGGTGCACCCACCAACACTGGAGCTGCCATTCTTCACTGCTGGGACCAACTCACTGATGGGCCCACCACAACCAGGAGCCCCTGCTCCAGGCCCACCACAACCAGGAGCCCCTGCTCCAGGCCCACCACAACCAGGGGTCCCTGCTCCGGGCCCACCACAACCAGGGGTCCCCTGTTCCGGGCCCACCACAACCAGAGGTCCCTGCTCGGGGCCCACCACAACCAAGAGTCCCCAGCTCCAGGCCCACCACAACCAGGAGTCCCCGCTCCGGGCCCACCATAACCAGGAGTCCCCAGCTCCGCGCCCACCATAACCAGGAGTCCCCTGTTCCGGGCCCACCACAACCAGGAGTCCCCTGATCCGGGCCCACCACAACCAGGAGACCCCGCTCCGGGCCCACCACAACCAGGGGTCCCCGCTCCGGGCCCACCACAACCAGGGGTCCCCGCTCCGGGCCCACCACAACCAGGAGTCCCCGCTCCGGGCCCACCACAACCAGGAGTCCCCTGATCCGGGCCCACCACAACCAGGAGTTCCCGCTCCGGGCCCACCACAACCAGGAGTCCCCTGATCCGGGCCCACCACAACCAGGAGTCCCCTGATCCGGGCCCACCACAACCAGGAGTCCCCTGTTCCGGGCCACCACAACCAGGAGTCCCCACTCCGGGCCCACCACAACCAGGGGTCCCCGCTCCGGGCCCACCACAACCAGGAGCCCCCAACTCCACTACAATTGCCACCCACCAAACTAGGCTTGGCTCCAAGGTCAGGCAGCCATCTTGTCAAGAATCCCTCTCAGGCCGCTCACCTCAGTGAGATCACCCCCTCCATCGCTACTGACAGGAAGGCAATGAACAAAAGGACAGACAAAAAGGGTTAAGGAAGCAAAGAGGAAATGACCATTTGGAGTGGATGGGCCCCAAGAGCCCGAATGCTGCTGCGTGCTGCCACCTTGGAAAAGTGCAGGAAAGGAGAATAGTTCCAGGGTTGAGGAACCTCAATTAGGAGATAGATTGGAGACAGCTCTTTGAGAGGAAGAGGTTGAGAAGAAACGTGTTAGATGCATTCAAAGCTCCGGGCCCACCACAACAGGGAGTCCCTGCTCCAGGCCCACCATAATCAGGAGTCCCTGCTCCGGATCCACCACAACCAGGGGTCCCCGCTCTAGGTCCACTACAACAGTGAGTTCTTGCTCCGGGCCCACCACAACCAGGGGTCCCCTGTTCCGGGCCCACCACAACCAGAGGTCCCTGCTCGGGGCCCACCACAACCAAGAGTCCCCAGCTCCAGGCCCACCACAACCAGGAGTCCCCGCTCCGGGCCCACCATAACCAGGAGTCCCCAGCTCCGTGCCCACCATAACCAGGAGTCCCCTGTTCTGGGCCCACCACAACCAGGAGTCCCCTGATCCGGGCCCACCACAACCAGGATACCCCGCTCCGGGCCCACCACAACCAGGGGTCCCCGCTCCGGGCCCACCACAACCAGGGGTCCCCGCTCCGGGCCCACCACAACCAGGGGTCCCCTGTTCCGGGCCCACCACAACCAGAGGTCCTTGCTCGGGGCCCACCACAACCAAGAGTCCCCAGCTCCAGGCCCACCACAACCAGGAGTCCCCGCTCCGGGCCCACCATAACCAGGAGTCCCCAGCTCCGTGCCCACCATAACCAGGAGTCCCCTGTTCTGGGCCCACCACAACCAGGAGTCCCCTGATCCGGGCCCACCACAACCAGGATACCCCGCTCCGGGCCCACCACAACCAGGGGTCCCCGCTCCGGGCCCACCACAACCAGGGGTCCCTGCTCCGGGCCCACCACAACCAGGAGTCCCCTGATCCGGGCCCACCACAACCAGGAGTTCCCGCTCCAGGCCCACCACAACCAGGAGTCCCCTGATCCGGGCCCACCACAACCAGGAGTCCCCTGTTCCGGGCCCACCACAACCAGGAGTCCCCGCTCCGGGCCCACCATAATCAGGGGTCCCTGTTCTGGGCCCACCACAACCAGGGGTCCCCGCTCCGGGCCCACCACAACCAGGAGTCCCCTGATCCGGGCCCACCACAACCAGGAGACCCCGCTCCGGGCCCACCACAACCAGGGGTCCCCGCTCCGGGCCCACCACAACCAGGGGTCCCCGCTCCGGGCCCACCACAACCAGGAGTCCCCGCTCCGGGCCCACCACAACCAGGAGTCCCCTGATCCGGGCCCACCACAACCAGGAGTCCCCACTCCGGGCCCACCATAATCAGGGGTCCCTGTTCTGGGCCCACCACAACCAGGGGTCCCCGCTCCGGGCCCACCACAACCAGGAGTCCCCGCTCCGGGCCCACCACAACCAGGAGTCCCGAGCTCTGGGCCCACCACAACCAGGAGTCCCCACTCCGGGCCCACCATAATCAGGGGTCCCCGCTCCAGGCCCAGCACAACCAGGAGCCCCCAACTCCACTACAATTGCCACCCACCAAACTAGGCTTGGCTCCAAGGTCAGGCAGCCATCTTGTCAAGAATCCCTCTCAGGCCGCTCACCTCAGTGAGATCACCCCCTCCATCGCTACTGACAGGAAGGCAATGAACAAAAGGACAGACAAAAAGGGTTAAGGAAGAAAAGAGGAAATGACCATCTGGAGTGGATGGGCCCCAAGAGCCCGAATGCTGCTGCGTGCTGCCACCTTGGAAAAGTGCAGGAAAGGAGAATAGTTCCAGGGTTGAGGAACCTCAATTAGGAGATAGATTGGAGACAGCTCTTTGAGAGGAAGAGGTTGAGAAGAAACGTGTTAGATGCATTCAAAGCTCCGGGCCCACCACAACAGGGAGTCCCTGCTCCAGGCCCACCATAATCAGGAGTCCCTGCTCCGGATCCACCACAACAGGGAGTCCCTGCTCCAGGCCCACCATAATCAGGAGTCCCTGCTCCGGATCCACCACAACAGGGAGTCCCTGCTCCAGGCCCACCATAATCAGGAGTCCCTGCTCTGGATCCACCACAACCAGGGGTCCCCGCTCTAGGTCCACTACAACAGTGAGTTCTTGCTCCGGGCCCACCACAACCAGGAGTCCCCTGTTCCAGGCCCACCACAACCAGGAGTCCCGAGCTCCGGGCCCACCACAACCAGGAGTCCCTGCTCCGGGCCCACCACAACCAGGAGCCCCCAGCTCTGGACCCACCACAACCAGGAGTCCCTGCTCCGGGCCCACTACAACCAGGAGTCCCTGCTCCAGGCCCACCACAACCAGGAGTCCCTGCTCCGGGCCCACCACAACCAGGAGTCCCGAGCTCTGGGCCCACTACAACCAAGAGTCCCCAGCTCCGGGTCCACCACAACCATGAGTCCCTGCTCCGGGCCCACCATAACCAGGGGACCCCGCTCCGGGCCCACCACAGCCAGGAGTCCCCAGCTCCGCACCCACCACAACCAGGAGTCCCTGCTCTGGGCCCACCACAACCGGGGGTCCCCGCTCAGGTCCCACCACAACCGGGGGTCCCTGCTCTGTGCCCATCACAGCCGGGGGACCCTGTTCCATGCCCACCACAACCAGGAGCCCCCAGCTCTGGACCCACCACAACCAGGAGCCCCCAGCTCCACTATAATTGCCACCCACCAAACTAGGCTTGGCTCCAATGCCAGGCAGCCATCTTGTCAAGAATCCCTCTCAGGCTGTTCACCTCAGTGAGATCACCCCCTCCAATGAAAAAAAAAGACAGACAAAAAGGGTTAAGGAAGAAAGGAGGAAGTGACCATCTGGAGTGGATGGGCCCCAAGAGCCCGAATGCTGCTGCGTGCTGCCATCTTGGAAAAGTGCAAGAAAGGAGAATAGTTCCAGGGTTGAGGAACCTCAATTAGGAGATAGATTGGAGACAGCTCTTCGAGAAGAAGAGGTTGAGAAGAAACGTGATAGATGCATTCGAAACATCGAGGGGTCTCGACAGGGTAAAACAGGAGAATCTGTCCTCACTGATGGAAGGATTGCGGACCAGATACAAGGTAAATCGCCTCAAGAAGGAATAGTGACATGAGGGGAAGAAACATTTTCATGAAATGAGTGATTAGTATCTGGACTAAGATTGTGGTCAATTGAGATTTTCAGAAGGGGATTGGATAGTTATTTGAAAAGACAAACCGTGTAGTGCTACGGGACAAAGGTAGGGCAGTGGCAGGAGATAAGCTGCTTCTTCAGAGGGCTAGCACAGATACAATGTGCAGAATGGACTGCTTCAGTGTTCCAACCAATCCGTGGTTTAGTGGGAACTGCACTAAACTCTGACCTTATCAACCCTTTCCTCATAATATTGCCAATTATTCACAATTTTGTTGCTTGCATTTACATCAATAGGACAGAAATACCTCAACCTCCCAGCATTTTGGACATAGGCCAGTCAGGATTTAACTCAACAGTGGAGTAGGTTTATGGGGTTGAAAGGTCATGTGTTTTTCTTATGTTTTGGTTTCAATGCAATTGGTTTGTTCCAATGGCCCACGAGGAACAGGTCACTCTCTCATATATGTTTTTTTGCTACATACCATATCATTCCCTGATTATATATCAGATGTAAAACATTCTCAGCAATCTTGAATTCTCCGTACTCAGGCTGCAAGAGATTTGAAATGAAAAGTGAGAACACAGTGCGATAAGTGGTGAAGATGCTACAATGTCCAAATCTGCACAATACTCACAAATTTACTCTCTAGATCCCAGCACCAACAATCACTCAGGAATCGCACAAACAGCCCTCGAATGAAGTCAATGAGTAAGATGCTACCCACAGTAAAAAGCATATCGATAATCGACAGCTTCAGCATCTCCTGAAGACAGAAACAGCTGATTAGTTGACTTGTGCTGAACATATGAACGATGGGTTTTTAGGAATAGCTTGCTATTAGGATTAAATGAATTATGAATGGCTTTATTGTTGTGTGACAGAGTTTATTATTTAGAATGCTCAGCATGTAGCCATTTAAATGAGCTTTTCAATGAGTAATGGATAGTGCCTTCTTCTTATGGTTGGCCAGGTTCAGTTTGGAATCAGAGAGTATAGGGTTCGAGCCCCAGGTCAGGCAGACAGTCTCAGGGTGGAGCAAATGCATCAAAACTGCAGTGCACTGCCTATGGGTACAGAATCCCTACAGCGTGCAAACAGGCCATTTGGTCCAACAAGTCCACACTGACCTTGTGAAGACTATCCCATTCTCCTAGCCCATTACTCTACATTTACCCCTGACTAATGCATCCCTGAACATTACAGACAATTTAGCACGGCCAATCCACCTGACCTGCACATCTTTGGACTGTGGGAGGAAACTGGAGCATCTGGAGGAAACTCCACACAGTCACTCAACGCTGGAATCAAACCAGAGTCCCTGGTGCTGTGAGGCAGCGGTGCTAACCACTGAGCGACCATGCCATATACTGGCAGCACAGTCAATGGAGTAACTCAAAAGTGTATTGAACAATTATTTAAACAAAAAAACAGGAGGCACAGGCACAGGGAAAAGGCAGGAGAATGGGGGAGTGGGGGGAGCTGGGGGGAAGGAGGCAGGCAGATGCACAGCACTGGTGGGAATGTGCGAGAGGGGCAGTTTGTGGTTTAGGAGGTCACATGATAAAGCTTCCACGGACGCATGGAAAACTGTAAAGTTACTAGGAATGTCCAGTCACGAACCTGCCCAACGTAGGTTTCCCAACATTGATCCTGCTGCGACAGTATGTTGTAATCAAACAGAGCCGTCCGGTTATATTTGATGAGTGGTTTCGTTTTGTTGTCCTCTGAACCGAAGGAGCTGTCCTGCCTCAGTCTAATCTCAGGGACGATGGTCGAGAGGCTCTCTTCCTCAGGGAGAGCTCGGGTTGCTAAAAACGCTGTCCCCGTGTCATTGGAATTATCCTGCAGCAAATGGTTCAGATCCAACAGGAAGATTCCGTAATCTTGGAGTAATATTTTGCTCCATTTCTTCCATTTAATTTCTATTCACACAGTTCACAGTCTGTCAGATTTGCTTTCACTTTAGATTTCAGACAAATTTTAAAACAGGCAAAAGAATATGCATTCACACTGCAACGACATATTATCTCAACACATCTTATAGCCACTGTGCTTTGACAGTGTAGTAACTGAGAAATGAGCGTCCAGCAAACTTCCACAAATAGCAACCACTAGGAGGCGGAAGAGGCATTTTTGATTCGGGTATACATTAGATTCCCTACGGTGTGGAAACAGGCCCTTCGGTCCAACCAGTCCTCCGCAGAGTAACCCACACAGACTCATTTCCCACTGACTAATGCACCCAACACTACGGGCAATTTAGCATGGCCAATTCACCTGACCTGCACATCTTTGGACTGTGGAAGGAAACCAGAGCACCCAGAGGAAACTCACGCAGACACGGGGAAAATGTGCAAACTCCACACAGGCAGTCGCCTGAGGCTGGACTCAAACCCTGGTCCCTGGTGCTGTGAGGCAGCAGTGCTAACCACTGAGCCACCGCCATTGCTGCTATCCTCAGAGAGGATATTCCTGGGGGACTGTCCAGTGAAGCTGGATGGGTGGAACTGAGAAACAGGAAGGGGATGGTCACCTTAATGGGATTGTACTATAGGTCCCCTCGTGGTCGCTGTTGTAACCCCCTTGTTTCAAGACAAAAGATGGAAAATTATAGGCCAATTAGCCTAACCTCGGTTGTTGGTAAAATTCTAGAATCCATCATTAAGGATGAGGTTTCTAAATTCTTGGAAGAGCAGAGTCTGATTAGAACAAGTCAACATGGATTTAGTAAGGGGAGGTCATGCCTGACAAACCTATTGGAATTCATTGAAGAGGTGACAAGTAGGTTAGACCAGGGAAACCCAGTGGATGTGGTCTATCTAGACTTCCAAAAGGTCTTTGATAAGGTACCACACGGGACGCTGCTGAGCAAGGTGAGGGCCCATGGTGTTCGAGGTGAGCTCTGGAACGGATTGAGGATTGGCTGTCTGACAGAAGGCAGAGAGTTGGGGTAAAAGGTTCTTTTTCGGAATGGCAGCCGGTGACGAGCGGTGTCCCGCAGGGTTCAGTGTTGGGGCTGCAGCTGTTCGCATTATATATTAATGAGCTGGATGAAGGGACTGGGGGCATTCTAGCAAAGTTTGCCGATGATACGAAGTTAGGTGGACAGGCAGGTAGTACTGAGGAAGTGGGGAGGCTGCAGAAGGATCTAGACAGTTTGGGAGAGTGGTCCAGGAAACGGCTGATGGAATTCAACGTGAGGAAATGCGAGGTCTTGCACTTTGGCAAAAAGAATAAAAGCATAGACTACTTTCTAAATGGTGAGAAAATTCGTAAAGCCAAAGTACAAAGGGATCTGGGAGTGCTAGTCGAGGATTGTCTAAAGGTAAACATGCAGGTTGAGTCCGTGATTAAGAAAGCGAATGCAATGTTGTCATTTATCTCAAGAGGGTTGGAATATAAAAGCATCATTGTGCTACTGAGACTTTATAAAGCTCTGGTTAGGCCCCATTTGGAGTACTGTGTCCAGTTTTGGTCCCCACACCTCAGGAAGGATATACTGGCACTGGAACGTGTCCAGCGGAGATTCACACGGATGATCCCTGGAATGGTTGGTCTAACATATGAGGAATGGCTGAGGATCCTGGGATTGTATTCATTGGAGTTTAGAAGATTAAGGGGAGATTTAATAGAAACTTACAAGATAATACATGGCTTGGAAAGGGTGGATGCTAGGAAATTTTTCCGTTAGGCGAGGAGACTAGAACCCGTGGGCACAGCCTTAGAATTACAGGGGGTCAATTCAGAGCAGAAATGCGGAGACATTCCTTCAGCCAGTGGTGGGCCTGTGGAATTCATTGCCGCAGAGTGCACTGGAGGCCGGGACGCTAAATGTCTTCAAGGCAGAGATTGATAGATTCTTGATGTCTCGAGGAATTAAGGGCTACGGGGAGAATGCGAGTAAGTGGAGTTGAAATGCTCATCAGCCATGATTGAATGGCGGAGTGAACTCGATGGGCCGAGTGGCCTTACTTCCACTCCAATGTCTTATGGTCTTATGGTGGTCAGTGGGAAAGTGAGGAGCAAATATGTTGGGAGATCTTGGATAGCTGTAAGAATAGTCAGGTTGTAAAAGTAGGACATTTTAACTTTCTAAGCATTGACTGGGGCTGCGACAGTATTAAGAGCTTGAATGGGGAGGAATTTATTAAATGTGTTCAAGAATTTTTTTTATTAAAATGGAGATATACCTACCAGAGAAGCAAGATGTGATCTTCTCCTGGATAATAAGATTGAGGTCCGAAACAAATACTTGACGTGGGTGATGGAGTCATAGAGATGTACAGAATGGCAACACACCCTTCGGTCCAACTCATTCATGCCAACCAGATATCCAAAACTAATCTAGATCCGTTTACCAGGGTGTGGCCCATTCCCTCTAAACCCTTCCTAACATATACCCAGCCAGACAGCTTTTAAATGTTGTAATTGTATCAGCCTCCACCACTTCCTCTGGCAGTTCATTTCAGACACGCAACACCCTGGAAAGAGTTAAGCCGGAAACATCGAATCTCTTGCTGCCTGGCCTGTTGAGTTTATCACTGGCATCCCCACTCTGGTAACTCACCAAAAGCAAGGAATTGGTGGGCGATGATCTCAGGGAAGAGAGTGTCAAATTTCGATGCCAAGTTGTTAGTAAAAAGGAAGTGGTGTTGTGCATCTTACAACGAATTAAAGTAGCTAAGTCCACAGGTCCTGACGGGATCTATCCCAGAATATTGAGGGAGGAAAGAGAACAAATTGCTAGAGCACTGACAGACATCTTTGTATCCTCTCTGGCCACAGGTGAGGTCACAGAGAATAGGAGAACAGCCAGCGTTGTCCCACTGCTACAGAGGGGAAGCAGGGATAATACTGGAAGTTACAGGCCGGTAAGAACATGGCCTTCATCTTCAGCAGTAGGAGAGGGGAGAGCGAGGAGCTGAGAGAGAGAGTGAGGAGCTGAGAGGGAGTGGGGAGAGCGAGGAGCTGAGAGAGAGAGTGAGGAGCTGAGAGGGAGAGTGAGGAGCTTAGAGGGAGTGGGGAGAGTGAGGAGCTGAGACAGAGCGGGGAGAGTGAGGAGCTGAGAGGGAGAGTGAGGAGCTGAGAAGGAGTGGGGAGAGTGAGGAACTGAGTGGGAGCGGGGAGAGTGAGGAGCTGAGAGGGAGAGGGGAGAGTGAGGAGCTGAGTGTGAGATGAGGGGCTGAGAGGGAGAGCGAGGAGCTGAGAGGGAGTGGGGAGAGTGAGGAGCTGAGAGGGAGAGTGAGGAGCTGAGAGGGAGTGGGGAGACTGAGGAGCTGAGAGGGAGCGGGGAGAGTGAGGAGCTGAGTGGGAGTGGGGAGAGTGAGGAGCTGAGAGGGAGTGGGTAGAATGAGGAGATGAGAGGGAGTGGGGCGAGTGAGGAGATGAGAGGGAGTGGGGAGAGTGAGGAGATGAGAGGGAGAGGGGAGAGCGAGGAGCAGAGTGGGAGCGGGGAGAGTGAGGAGCTGAGAGGGAGAGGGGAGAGTGAGGAGCTGAGTGGGAGAGTGAGGAGCTGAGAGGGAGTGGGGAGAGTGAGGAGCAGAGAGAGGGCGGGGAGAGTGAGGAGCTGAGTGGGAGCAGGGAGAGTGAGAAGCTGAGATGAGAGGGGAGAGTGAGGAGCTGAGAGGGAGAGGGGAGAGTGAGGAGCTGAGATGAGAGGGGAGAGTGAGGAGCTGAGAGGGAGAGGGGAGAGTGAGGAGCTGAGATGAGAGGGGAGAGTGAGGAGCTGAGAGGGAGAGGGGAGAGTGAGGAGCTGAGAGAGCACGGGGAGAGTGAGGAGCTGAGAAGGAGTGGGGAGAGTGAGGAGCTGAGAAGGAGTGGGGAGAGTGAGGAGCTGAGAAGGAGTGGGGAGAGTGAGGAGCTGAGAGGGAGCGGGTAGAGTGAGGAGGTGAGAGGGAGTGGGGCGAGTGAGGAGATGAGAGGGAGTGGGGCGAGTGAGATGAGAGTGAGGAGCTGAGAGGAAGAGTGAGGAGCTGAGAGGGAGAGGGGAGAGTGGGAGAGTGAGGAACTGAGAGGGAGCGGGTAAAGTGAGGAGGTGAGAGGGAGTGGGGAGAGTGAGGAGCTGAGTGGGAGGGGGGAGAGTGAGGAGCTGAGTGGGAGCGGGGGAGAGTGAGGAGCTGAGTGGGAGCGGGGAGAGTGAGGAGCTGAGTGGGAGCGGGGGAGAGTGAGGAGCTGAGTGGGAGCGGGGAGAGTGAGGAGCTGAGAGTGAGCGGGGGGAGTGAGGAGCTGAGAGGGAGTGGGGAGAGTGAGGAGCTGAGATGGAGTGGGGAGAGTGAGGAGCTGAAAGGGAACGGGGAGAGTGAGGAGCTGCGTGGGAGAGTGAGGAGCTGAGGGGGAGCAGGGAGAGTGAGGGGCTGAGAGGGAGTGGGGAGAGAGAGGAGCTGAGTGGGAGCAGTCGAATTGCGCTCTGTAAAGGTAAACCGATATATTTGGGCAGATGTTACATGTGTCATGTCCCACCCGCCCTCCACCGTTAACCAAAAAAAATGACTCTGCGATGTGTTGATTTGTTGAGAGGCTTCTTTTATTGTACTTTGTGACTGCTAAAAACTTTTCTTTTCCATTTATCTAAGTTCAGACTAAGTGAAGGTTAAGATTAAAAATGGCTGGAGATCCCGGAGCTGTTTTCTGCTCCTGATGCTCAATTTGGGGGCTTTGGGACGTGGCCGATGTGCCCGGCTCCTTCAGGTGCAGGACGTGTGTCCAGCTGCAGCTCGTGTTTGACCACATGACGGTTCTGCAGTTGCGGATGGACTCACTGTGGAGCCTCCGCGATGCTGAGGAGGTCATGGAGAGCGCGTTTACTGAATCGCTCACACCGCAGGTTAGGATTGGTGAGGGAGAAAGGGAATGGGTGACCAAAAGGCAGAGAAAGAGTAGGATACCAGTGCCGGGGTCCCTCCGGTAAGCTGTTGGAAGGTAATTCCCCATTTGGTATGTGGGAGGCTTTTAAACAGGGTTTGATTTAAAGTGCAGGACAGGTATGTCTCTGTGAAAATGAAGGATAGAAATGGCAAGTTTAGGGAGCCATGGATGACCGTTGAAGGGGTCATGAAATATCTTGAGCAAACAGGGTTAAGGAAAATCCCAAAGCCTTTTATTCATATATAGAGGGTAACCAGGGAAAGGGTTGGCCCACTCAAGGACAAAGGAGGAAAGTTATGTGAGGACTCAGTGAAAATGGGTGAGATTCTTAATGAGTACTTTGCATGGGTATTCACCGAGGAAAGGGACAAAGCAGATGTTGAGGTTAGGGATACATCTTGAGAATAGATAGAGTAGACAGTCAGGGACTTTTTCCCCAGGTACAACAGAGTGTTACAAGGGGACATAAATTTAAGGTGAAGGGTGGAAGGTATAGGGGGGATGTCAGAGGTAGGTTCTTTACCCAGAGAGTGGTGGGGGCATGGAATCTGCTGCCTGTGGGAGTGGCAGAGTCAGAATCATTGGTGACCTTTAAGTGGCAATTGGATAGGTACATGGATAGGTGCTTAAGCTAGGACAAATGTTCAGCACAACATCGCGGGCCAAAGGGCTTGTTCTGTGCTGTATTGTTCTGTGTCCTATGTTCTATGTTCTAACTCTAGGTCAAGTCGGCATGAGGAGGGACAAAGTGTTGGGTATTCTAAAGGACATTAAGGTGACAACTCCCCAGGTCCGGATGGGATCTATCCCAAGTTACTGAGGGAAATGAGAGAGGAAACAGTTGGGGCCTTAACAGAAAACTTTGCAGCATCTTTGAACACGGGTGAGGTCCCAGAGGACTGGAGAATTGCTGATATTGCCCCCTTGTTTAAGAAGAGTAGCAGGGATAATCAAGTAATTATGGACGGGCGACCCTGATATCAGTGGTAGGGAAGCTGCTGGAGATGATACTGAGGGATAGGATCTATTCCAATTTGGAAGAAAGTGGGCTTATCAGTGATAGACAGCATGGTTTTGTGCAGGGAAGGTCATGTCTTACCAACTTAATAAAATTCTTTGAGGAAGCAATAAAGTTGATTGAGGAGGGAAGAGATGTAGGTGTCAGAAACGTGGACTTCAGTAAAGCGTTTGATATGTTCCCGATGGCAGGTTGACGGAGAAAGTGAAGTCACAAGAAGTCCAGGGTGTACCAGCCCGATGGATAGAGAGCTGGCTGAGCAAGAGAGAGTGGTAATGGAAGGGAGTTTCTCAAAATGGAGACCTGTGACCAGTGGAGTTCCACAGGGATCCATGTTGTGATATACATAAATGATGTGGAGGAAGGTATAAGTGGTCTGATTGTCAAGTTTGCAGATGACACTAAGATTGCATGAAGGGGACTGTAAGAGAATGCAGCCGAATATAGATAGATTGGAGAGTTGGGCAGAGAAATGGCAGATGGAGTTCAATCCAGGCAAATGCGAGGTGATACATTTTGGAAGAGCCAATTCAAGAGTGAACTCCACGGTAAATGGAAAAGCCCACCGGAAAATTGATGTACAGAGAGATCTGGGTGTTCAGGTCCATTGTACTTTGAAGGTGGCAACGCAGGTCGATAGAGTAGTCAAGAAGGCATACGGCATGCTTTCCTTCATCGGACAGGGTATTGAGTACAGGAGTTGGCAGGTCATGTTACAGTTGTATAGGACTTTGGTTCGACCGCATTTGGAATACTGTGTACAATTCTGGTCATCACATTATCAAAAGGATGTGGATGCTTTGGAGAGGGTGCAGATGAGGTTCACCAGGATGTTGCCTGGAATGGAGGGCACTAGCTATGAAGAGAGGTTGAATGGATAAGGATTATTTGGCAGGTGGGACTAGATTGGGTTGGGATATCTGGTCGGCATGGACGGGTTGGACCAAAGGGTCTGTTTCCCTGTTGTACATCTCCATGACTCGATGACTCTATTAGGAAGATGGAGGTTGAGAGGGGACCTGATTGAGGTCTTCAAAATCATGAGAGGTATAGACAGGGTGGATAGCAAGAAGCTTTTTCCCCAGTCTGCAGGACTCAATTACTAGGGGTCATGAGTTCAAAGTGAGAGGGGAAATGTTTGTGGGAGATATGCGTGGAAAGTTCTTTATGCAGAGGGTGGTGGGGACCTGGAACGCGTTGCCAGTGGAGATGGTAGAGTTGGGCACAATAGCGTCACTTAAGATGTGTCTAGACGGATACATGAATGGGCAGGGAGCAGAGGGATACAGATCCTTAGAAAATGGGTGACAGGTTTAGATAGAGGAGCTAGATCAGTGCAGGCTTGGAGGGTCGAGGGGTCTGTTCCTGTGTTATAAATTTCTTTGTGCTTTGTCACTGGGAGGGAAATTATTGGAATAGATTCTCAGGGACAAGATTGATACACAGTTTGAAGCAAATGGACTCATTAGTGATAGACAACATGGTACTGTGTGGGGGAGGTCGTGCCTCACTAGCTTGATCAAATTTTTTGAGGAGGTAACAAAGATTATAGCTCAGTGGTTAGCACTGCTGCCTCATAGTACCAGGGTCCCAGGTTCAATCCCAGCCTTGGGTGACTGTCTGTGTGGAGTTTGCACATTCTCCCTGCGTCCGGTGGGTTCCCTCCAGGTGCACCAATTTCCTCCCACAGTCCAAAGATGTGCAGGTCAGGGTGAATTAGCTGCGCTAAGTAGCGCCCAGGATATGTAGATTTAGTGCTTCAGTCAGGGGTAACAGTGTAGGGGAATAGGTCTGGTTGAGGTACATTGCAGACAGTCGATGTGGACTTGTTGGGCCACACTGTAGGGATTCTATGATTGATGAGGGAAAAGCGATTAATGTTGCCTACAAGGACTTCAGTAAATCCTTTGACAAGATCCCTCATGGCAGACTAGTACAAAAGGTGAAGTCAGGGGAGCTGGCAAGGTGGATACAGAACTGGCGTAGTCACAGGAGACAGAAGGTGGGATGGAAAGATGCTGTTCGGAATGGAGGGCTGTGATCAGTGCTGGGACCTCTGTTCATGATCTACATAAATGATGTAGCAGAAAATACAGCTGCTCTGATGAGTAGGTTTGCAGACTTTATAAAGATTGGTTGAGTTGTGGATAGTGACAGGAGGATTGTCAGAGGATACAGCAAGATATAAATCAGTTTGAAGCATATGCAGAAAAATGGCAAATGGAGTTTAATCTGGACAAATGTGAGGTGATGCATTTTAGAAGGTCAAGTACTGGTGTAAATTATACAGAAATGGCAGAACCTTTAGGAGTATTGATATGCAGAGGGGTCTGGGTGTGCAGGTCCACAGATCACTGAAGGTGGCAGTGCAGGTAGATAAGACAGTAAAAAAGGCCTATGGCAAGCTTACCTTCATTGGAAGGGGCATCGAGTATAAGGATAGTCAAGTTATGCTGCAGTTTTATAGAACTTTAGTTAGGCCAGATTTGGAATATTGTGTACGGTTCTGGTCACCACACCACAAGAAGGATGCGGATGTTTTGGCGAGGGTACCAGGATGTTGCCTGGTCTGGGGGATTTTAGCTATGAAGAAAGGTTGGATAGACTGGGTTCATTTTCACTGGAACGCAGGAAGTTGAGGGGCGACCTGATCGAGGTTTATAGGATTGTGACTGGCATGGACAGAGTGGGAAATATGAGACTAGGGGACACAGGTGCGAGGGGAGAAGTTTAAAAGCAATGTGTGAGGCAAATGTTTCACACAAAGGGTGGTGAGGGCTTGGAACACACTGTCAGAGGAGGCAGTGGAAGTAGACACAATAGCAGCATTCACAATCATCTGGCTGGATACCTGAATAGGAAGGGAATAGAAGGACATGGATCCTGTAAGTGAAGCCAGTTTTAGTGTGGAAGGACAAAATGTAGGCTGGTAGGCCGGAAGGGCCAGTTCCTGTGCTGTATTGTTCTCTGTAATAGGGCAGGGCAAGTGACTGAAGCGATAGAGGGGGAGCAGTTTGAGACCAGTGATCAGAATTCGGTTAGGTTTAAAATGGTGATGAAAAAGGATAGGCCTTGCATAAAAATTCAAGATCTAAACTGGAATAAGGCCAATTCTGGCAACATGAGACAGGAACTTTCAAAAGTTGTTTGGAGTACACTTTTCAGAGGTAAAGGGACAATTGGCAAGTAGGAAGCTATCACAAAGTGACATAATGAGAAATCAGAGGGAGTATGTTCCTGAGAGAGTGATGGGTAAGCAGGTAGGAGTAGGGAACGATGGATGAATATGGATATTGAGGCTCTGCTCAAGAATAAGAAGGAGGCATGTGTCAGGTTTAGAAATCTGGGATCAAAAGAGAATCTCTTGAAGGATATAAGGGGAGTAGGGGCATTCTTATGAGGGAAATCAGGAGGGCAAAAGAATGATATGAGATAAACTTGGCAGATAAGATTAAGAATAATCCAAAAATATTCTACAAGCATATGAAGGGCAAAGGAGCAACTCAGGAATGAATATGGCTCTTTAAATGAGATAATCTATATGTGGAACTACAGGAAATGAGAGATATTAAATGAATGTTTTACTTTAGATTTTACTGTGCAAAAAGAAGCTAGGGAATTTGGGGAAATGGATAGCGATGTCTTGAAAATAGTCCACATCACAGAAGAGAAGGTACTGGATATCTTAAAAAGCATAAAGGAACCTGATGATGTGTATCCGAGCAGATTGTGGAAAACTAGGGAAGGGATTGGAAGGCCCCTAGCAGAGGCAAAGGTTAGTCAGCATGGCTTTGTGCTTGGCAAATACTGTCTTGCAAACTTGATTGAGATTTTTTGAGGAGATGACCAAGATAAGTAAGGACAGAGTGT
The DNA here is from genome assembly GCF_020745735.1 of Hemiscyllium ocellatum. Taxonomy (NCBI): domain Eukaryota; kingdom Metazoa; phylum Chordata; class Chondrichthyes; order Orectolobiformes; family Hemiscylliidae; genus Hemiscyllium; species Hemiscyllium ocellatum. Next base: position 35,239,614 of record NC_083439.1, on the reverse strand, counting down.
AGACACAGACTTTAAAAATGCCTTTGACAAGGTTCTACATGGTAGATTGGTGGAGGCCTGTGACCAGTGGAGGCCTGTGACCACTGGAGGCCAGTGAAGTCTGTGACCAGTGGAGGTCTGTGACCAGTGGAGGCCTGTGACCAGTGGAGGCCAGTGAAGTCTGTGACCAGTGGAGGTCTGTGACCAGTGGAGGCCTGTGACCAGTGGAGGTCTGTGACCAGTGGAGGTCTGTGACCAGTGCAGGTCTGCAGGGAGTGGCAGTGCCATCAACATCTATCAAAGTTTCACCTGCACTTCCACCAATGTCATTTTTATTGTATCTGTTGCTCCCGATGCAGTCGCCTTTATATTGGGGAGACTGGACGCCTTCTCACAGAGCGCTTTAGGAAATATCTCCAGGACACCCGCACCAATCAACCCCACCGCCCTGTGGCCGAACACTTCAACTCCCCCTCCCACTCTGCCGAGGACATGCAGGTCCTGGGCCTCCTCCATCGCCACTCCCTCACCACCTGACATCTGGAGGAAGAACGCCTCATCTTCTGCCTTGGAACACTTCAACCCCAGGGCATCAATGTGGACTTCACCAGTTTCCTAATTTCCCCTCCCCCCACCTTATCCCAGTTCCAACCTGCCAGCTCAGCACCATCCTCATGACCTGTCCTACCTGCCAATCTCCCTTCCCACCTATCCACTCCACCCTCCTCTCTGACCTATCACCTTCACCCCACTCTCAGCTGCCTTCTCCCCAGCCCCACCCCTCTCCCATTTATCTCTCAACCCTGGAGGCTCCCTGCCTCCATTCGAGATGAAGGACTTTTGCCCGAAACGTCGATTCTCCTGCTCCTTGGATGCTGCCTGACCTGCTGCGCTTTTCCAGCAACACATTTTCAGCTCTGATACTTCAGCATCTGCAGTCCTCACTTTTGCCTCGAGTCTATTTTAGATCAAGTTGCACGTAATGGCAAAAGGCAAATTAGTAATCTTGTTACAAAAGAACCTTCAGGGAATGGTGACCATAGTCTGATTGAATTTCCCGTTAAGTCATAAAAGATATTATTCAATCTGAAACTACGATCTTCAATCTAAATGAGGGTCATTTTGAAGAAGTGAGAGGTAATTGGCTGTGATGGATTGGTAAGGTAATGGTCCACAATATTAGCTTTTCATTTAAAAAATGTCACTTTAGGCAAAATGAGGAAATCCAACTCAAAATGTGGGACAGCTCTAACTAACAAGGAAATTGAAAGATAGACTTAGAGGTTTACAGCATGGAAACAGGCTCTTGGTCCAACGAGGAGAAAGTGAGGACTACAGATACTGGAGATCAGGGTCAAGAGTGTGGTGCTGGAAAAGCGCAGCCGGTCAGGCAGCATCCGAGGTGCAGGAGAATTTGATGTTTCGGGCATAAACTCTCATTCCTGACCCCGGGCTTATGCCCAAAATGCTGACTCTCTTGCTCCTTGGATGCTGCCTGACTGGCTGCGCTTTTCCAGCATCACACTCTTTGACTCCTGGCCCAACTTGTTCACGCTGTCCAGTTTTCACAATGAATCTAAACTCCTTTGTCTGTGTTAGATCCATACCCCTCCATTACTATCCCATCCATGAAGCTGTCTAAATGTTACTGAAGTGATCAAATCGTACTTGCTTCGAGCACTACCTTGGGCAGCCTGTTCCAGACAGTCACCACCCTCTGTGTGAAAACCTGTCCCCTCTGGACCCTTTTGTATCCCTCCCCTCTCATCTTAAACCTGTGCCGTCTAGTTTTAGACTCCCCTACCCTGCAGAAAAGCAGTTAGTTAACCACATTACCAAAGCCTCCCATGTTTTTACAGACCTCTATAAAGTCACCCCCTCAGTCTCCTATGCTCCAGGGAAAAAAGATCCCAGTCTAACCAGCCTCTCCTTATAACTCAAACCTTCCAGTTTAGGTAGCATTCTAGGACATCTTTTCTGCACCGTCTATAGTTTAACAATATCCTTTCTGTAGTAGGGTGACCAAAACTGCATGCGGTATTCTTAGAACTGCTTCAAAGGATAATGCTTATAAAGTTACCAAACTAAGTTGAAAACCTGAGGACTGGGAACATTTTTGAATTCAGCACAGGAGGATAAAGGCATTGATAAAGAAATAAAAGAACAGAATATGAATGTAAGATAGCAAGGAACATAAAAATTGATTGTAAAAGCTTTTGTGGGCTTTGGATGTAGGTTTGCTGGCTGAGCTGAAAGGTTCATTTCCAGACTTTTCATTACCTCACTAGGTAACATCTTCAGTGGGCCTCATGTGAAACAATGCTGAAAATTCCTGCTTTCTATTTAAATGTTTGGGTTTCTTTGGGTTGGTGACCTCATTTCCTGTGGTGAAGTCACTTCCTGTTCCTTTTCTCAGGGGGTGGTAGGTGGGGTCTAACTTGATGTAACACAGCATTGCTTCGCATGAGGCCCACTGAAGATGTTATCTAGTAGGGTAATGAAACGTCTGGAAATGAACCTTCCAGCTCAGCGAGCAAACCTACATCCAAAACCTTAACCTGAGCTACAAATCTTCTCAAAACTCGCTAAACTTCCACAGGCATTTAAAATGGAAAGGATTAACAAAAACAAATGTAGGTCCCTTACAAACAAAAGCAGGAAAAATGGCAGTGAATCTAAAGAAGTATTTTGCGTCTATCTTCATACAGGATGACACAGGAAATCTCCCTAAAATAATAAAAATCCAAGGGTCTGTTGAGAACGTGGAAATAAAAAAAATTAGTATTAATAAAAAGTAGTATCAGAGAAATCCATGGGACTGAAAGTTGTCAAATTCCTGGGATCCAAAGACCTTCATCAGAAAGGACCATACATTTTTCTTTTTGGACTATAAACTGGAATTGATGTCAGGCACTGCTATTTATCTGAAATACCGGGAAAAGGTTGCAATTTAGAAAAATCAAGTGATGTACATTTTTACCTGTGTAAGATAATGTTACTTTTTGAAGCAGTGAGGGGGATATTTTGAGGAAGTGATATGGAGACTCTCTCCATGAAAGGAAAGTCTGCCTAATGAGAGCCTCCCAACAGGTTCAGCTACAACTGGATACAGAATAGTAAATGCAGACAGCCACTGACAATCAGAACCTACAACCTGACATTTCCCTTTTCTCCTCTGGGTGGGTAAAAAAAGCACATGAAAAGCAAAAAAGCTTTAAAGGAAAGAATCCTAACAGGCTTAAGTCCAATGCATCAATTACTGAAGTGAAGAACACGCATCATTTTACAGACCACTGGGGCAGCAGTAATTCAGAAGGCAAACTGTACGTTAAAGTTTATCAGAAGAGGATTTCAGGGCAACAGCAAATAAAAAAAAGTCTTGCTTCAAATGGAACACTGGTGAGATCACACCTGGAATACTGTGCAGTTCTGGTCCCCTTGGCCATAGACTTAGCTTTGACAAGTACAGTGGAGGTTCATGAGTCTGATTCCTGGTGACACTGTGCTATGAGGAGAGACTGATAGACTGAGCCTGTAATCTCTGAAGCTCAACAGAACAAGACACGATCTCATAGAAACTTACAAAACCCTTCAAAGGGATGGACAAAGTTAAAAATCACACAACACCAGGTTATAATCCAACAGGTTTAATTGTAAGCACACTAGCTTTCAGAGCGACGCTCCTTCATCAGGTGATTGTCTCCTAAAGGAGCGTCGCTCCGAAAGCTAATGTGCTTCCAATTAAACCTGTTGGACTATAACCTAGTATTGTGTGATTTTTAACTTTGTCCACCCCAGTCCAACACCGACATCTCCAAATCAGGACTTCAAAGGGATGGACAGAGTTGATGCAGCAAGGAGACATCCCCTGGTTAGGTTGGGTTGAACCAGGAGAGACCAGAATAAAATAATAAATTTAGGACTGTAATGAGGAAGAATGTCTTCACTTAGAGGGTGGTGAATCTTTAATTAGAATTAGAATCCCAACAGTGTGGAACCAGACCCTTCGGCCCAAAAAGTCCACACTGCCCCTCTGAACAGTATCCCACCCAGACGCATTACCCTATTCCCTGACTAACACACCTCAACCTAGTTAGAAATCACAAAACACCAGGTCCAACAGGTTTAATGGAAGTACACTAGCTTTCGGAACGCCACTCCTTCAGGAGACAACCAACTGATGAAGGAGCGTCGCTCCGAAAGCTAGTGCTTCCAATTAAACCTGTTGGACTACAACCTGGTGTTGTGTGATTTTTAACTTTGTATATCCCAGTCCAACAGCAGCATCTCCAAATCATGACACCTAACCTACACATAATTTAGCGTGGCCAATCCACCATAACCTGCACATCTTTGGACTGTGGGAAGAAACCAGAGCACCCGGAGGAAACCCATGCAGACACGGGGAGAATGTGCCACCTCCACACAGACAGTCACCTGAGGTTGGAATCGAACCCGGGTCCCTAGCACTGTGAGGCAGCAGTGCTAACCACTGAGCCACCCTCCCTTTCTAGTTTTACTTCCTGCCTCCCATGTCCTTAACAAGTTAATGTAAACCATCCACAAAAACACTCGCAACATCCCTTCACACACACACACACAAAAATGAATTATGAAGGGGTTCCAGTTTTCTGGGAGACTTTGCTGGATTGTGCTTTAGCTATTTCCGAACAGTGAGCATGGAGATGGCGAGGAAAGGGGTGGGGGAAGTCACTCTATAGACAGGTTATCATTCACATTGCAATTGTCAAAGGGTTAAATCCCCTCCCCCAGGTCAGTCTTAACTGTTGAGAACATGAAGCACCAAGTTCCCAGGCTTACCGTCATGCTCATACTGTTCACCTTGTCTAGCAGAGCGATGATTAAACTGTAGAGGTTGCCCAAGTACAGCACCAACACTCTATGTGAGAGAGAAAAACACAGCTAACAACTCAAAAAGTAACACCACAGGTCAGGGTGAAATCATTTCAGAAAATATAAGCTCTATTGTCGAGCAAGCATTAATTTAAATACTGGAAAAAGCTGTAGGTGTTTGGGCAGCACGGTGGCACAGTGGTTAGCACTGCCGCCTCACTGTGTCAGAGACCCAGGTTCAGTTCCTGCCTCAGGCAACTGTCTGTGTGGAGTTTGCACATTGTCTGCATGGGTCCGCTCCGGTTTCTTCCCACAGTCCAAAAAATGTGCAGGTTAGGTGAATTTGCCATGCTAAATTGCCCCTAGTGTTAGGTGGAGGTGGTTGTTCTTCAGAGGGTCAGTGTGGACTTGTTGGGCCGAAGGGCCTGTTTCCACACTGTAGGGAATCTAAGTGTTACAGGAAAGTTAAAAACAATCCTTAAAAGGATAAAAAGTACATTTTGACATCGAATATCAGATGGTTTTATGATGGTTATATAGACAGTTCTATGATTCTATGGTTTGAGGTATCTTAAGACCACCCCATTAACTAGAACACACCCAACACCTGGAATCTCCAATATGTCTACATAACCCGAGCTGAGAGAGCCATTTTAAAAAAATACTGAATGATCAATCTGCAGTGAGTTGGAAATGAACCAAATTCCTTAGTGGTTATGGTGAAAGGGGTCAAAAATTGGAGATGCTCTGAGCCTCTGTCTGTAACGTTAAGGAGTGCTTTCAATGAATTCCAGCACCACCAATGAACTGCAATTATAGAAAGAGAAACCAGGGTGGGGTAATGCCTCTGGGCTAGGAGACCTGCTCCAGGTGTGTGCCATAACAGACAGATGAGAAAATATCTCCAATTACTGGGTTTAACAAAGGCAGAAACAAAGAAAAAGGCCTTCTTGTGGAGCAGTGGTAATGTCCCAACCTCAGACTGAGAGGTCCAGGTTCAAGTCCCACCTGCTCCAGAGGTGGGTGTGTAATAACATCTCTGAATGGGTTGATTAGGAAAAAAAAATCCACTATAGCTCATAAATGACACATACTGATCCAACACACTTAATATACCTCAACATAAAGGGCTAGAATATTCATTTTTTAAGTATATGACGGTTTTGTTTGACTGGCGTTTCCCTCTGGGATGGGTCAGCCCGTACTTTAGTTTCACCAGCACCACTCGTTACTGGATAGCTCAGATCTTCTCTGCAGAGTTTGCAACATTTCACCCAACCGTTCAGCTCCATCTCCTCTCTCACCCTGTTTTTCCAATCAACCCATTCAGAGATGTTATTACACACCCCTGGAACAGGTGGGACTTTAATCTTGGCCTCCATGAGGTAGGGGCTTTCTTGTTTATTCATTCACAGGACGAACATGTCACTGGCTGGGCCAGGATTGATTAACCATCCCTAAATGCCTGAGAGTCAGCCAAACATTGCTGTGGGTCTGGAGTCACATATAGCTCCAACCAGGCAGGAATGGCAGTTTCCTTCCCTAGAGGACATTAATGAACCAAATGGCTTTTCTAATAATCAACAATGGTCATCATTAAACCTTTCATTCCAGATTTTTATTTAATTCAAATTCCACCATCAGCAGAATTTGAACTTGGGTTCCCAGAATGTTACTTGTCTCTGGATTAGCAGTCCAGCGATAATACCACTACTGTCAGAAGAGGGCCCTTCCATCTCCTCTGTGACCAGGGCAGTTTACAGCAGCCATGGGTGATCTCCCCACTCTCGACTCAGAGAGTGGGGGTGTGTATAGGCAACTGAACGAGTGCCAGTGAGTGACTGATTGGGGAATTGTTGGATTCCCACAGTGTGGAAACCGACTCCACGAAGAGTAAACGCCTTGACCCATTCCCCACCCCTATTACCCTACATTTACCCCTCACTAATGCATCTAACCTACACATCCTTGGACACTACGGGCAAGTTAGCATGGTCAATCCACCTGACCTGCACATCTTTGGACTGTGGGAGGAAACCAGAGCACCCGGAGGAAACCCAGGCAGAGAATGTGCAAACTCTACACAGACACTCACCCAAAGTTGGAATCGTACCAGGTGTAGTGAGGCAGCAGTGTTAACCGCTGAACCACCAGGCCGCCCAGGAGGGCATCACTCTGGGTAGGAGAAGGGTGTCCTACCTGGCGAGCTGGAACCGCAGGGTGGTCCTGGGGTGCAACATCTCCAGCTGGGCCACAAGTTCGAACACCGAGGGAGCGATCATAGTGATGAGGGAAACAACAACGCTCACCTAAACAGAAGCCAGGCAGCGTATCAGTGCACTGAAGGGATAACCACTGTCCGTGTGGAACAGCCTGAAGGACAAGGGCTCTACCTCATTCTTTTCCCACAGCGACAACTCAGCTTTAGTGCGCTCCAACTCCTGCGAGCGATCCACAACAAAATAAATGATATAAATACTGCCGGCGAGAGAGAGAAGCACCAGTATGTTGGCAAGGATCCTTAAGCTTATTATCACCGCCCTAGAAAAAAAAGATGGAACATATTACTGTGTTATAGACCAGAACAAAGCCCCTCAAAATATACAAAGAAAATAGCCTAGAACCTCACTTTTTCTTATTTTAAAGGGAAATGCCAGGTGTCGTGTTCCAGATGCAATTCAATTGGTCAAACCACCAGGTCATAGGGTCATAGAGATGTACAACATGGAAACAGACCCTTTGGTCCAACCCCTCCATGCCGACCAAATATCCCAACCCAATCTAGTCCCAACCCAATCAGCACCTGGCCCATATCCCTCCAAACCCTTCCTATTCATATACCCATCCAAATGCCTCTTAAATGTTGCAATCGTACCAGCCTCCACCACTTCCCTATGGCAGCTCATTCCATACCCATACCACCCTCTGTGTGAAAAAGTTGCCCCTTAGGTCTCTTTTATATCTTTCCCCTCTCAACCTAAATCTGTGCCCTCTCGTTCTGGACTCACCCACCCCAGGGAAAATACTTTGTCTATTTACCCGATCCATGCCCCTCATAATTTTGTAAACCTCAATAAGGTCACCTCTCAGCCTCCGACCCCCCAGGGAAAACAGCCCCAGCCTGTTCAGCCTCTCCCTGTAGCTCAAATCCTCGAAACCTGGCAACATCCTTGTAAATCTTTTCTGAACCCTTTCAAGTTCACAACGTCTTTCCAATAGGAAGGAGACCAGAATTGCACGCAATATTCCAACATTGGCCTAACCAACGTCCTGTACAGCCGCAACATGACCTCCTGTACTCAGTACTCTGACCAATAAAGGAAAGCATACCAAACGCCTTCTTCACTATCCTATCTACCTGCGACTCCACTTTCAAGGAGCTATGAACTTGCACTCCAAAGTCTCTTTGTTCAGCAACACTCCCTAGGACCTTACCATTGTGTATAAGTGTATAAGTCCTGCTAAGATTTGCTTTCCCAAAATGCAGCACCTCGTATTTATCTGTCACTTCTCAGCCCATTGGCCCATCTGGTCAAGATCCCGTTGTAATCTGAGCTAACCCTCTTCGTTGTCCATTACACCTCCAATTTTGGTGTCATCTGCAAACTTACTAACTGTACCTCTTATGCTCGCATCCAAATCGCTTATGTAAGTGACAAAAAGTAGAGGACTCAGCACCGATCCTTGTGGTACTCCACTGGTCACAAGCCTCCAGTCTGAAAAACAACCCTCCACCACCACCCTCTGTCTTCAAGCAAAATATATTTTATTCGTACACTATAGTTCAAATACAACAAAAGAAAGAAGAAATTGGAACAACTTAATTCAACTGGAAAACATAACAGAAAAATAGATTATTTAATGAGTTTTGAAAAGATTTGTAGCTCAGGTTGAGGTTCTGGATGTAGGATGCTCGGTGAGTTGGAAGGTTCATTTTTAGATGTTTCATCACCGTACTAGGTAACATCATCCGTGAACCTCCGAATGAAGCACTGGTGGTATGGTCGACTTTTTATTTATGTATTTGGGTTTCCTTGGGTTGGTATCGCAATTTCCTGTGGTATTGTTTGATTTAATTATTTAATTACGAAACAGTAACTGTTCCAATATAGTAACGTCCCATAAACATACCCTGAGCAAAGGCAAATTCAGTAAACTAGATTGTCTCACATGCAATTCTCTCGCCCAGGAGTTAAATAAACAAGTGAAAACTCTTGAGAGAGAGAGAGAGAGAGAGAGAGAGAGAGAGAGAAGCAGAGAGAGACATACTGCAGCTTCCAAACCCAGCTTCAAGATCCCAGCAACAGCGACTGAAAAACTAAAACTAAGAATCCTGGTTCTGTGGTAGCTTGACCCCACCCTTTCAGGCTGTTTCTATTGTTCCAACTTTAAAAAAACCCAAGGCAATTTACATTTTTGGATTCAAATGGACAGGTTGTCTCCTTGCACTTAAAAACCTCTCTTCAATAAAAGGACAAAATACACCTCTTAAAACTTTAGTATTGTCACAATGGGCTGGTGCAAACTTGATGGGCCGAAAGGCCTTATCTGTGTTGCATGCTATTGCTTTTCATTGAGGTAAAGCACAGTCTGATTGATAGTGCTGGATTTTCACATTCTTCTTCTGGCTAATACCTACAAGCTTCTGTCTTTTTTCTTCACTTGTTCCTCCAGAATTGCTTCCTTCAAAATAAAAATGGACAATGTTGATTAACCTGTCAGCAACAATGCAGATTCTTCAACAATGCAGACAAAACAAACTTCGGATTAAAATACAAAAATTGTATGGTACAAGGGGTATTGTCAGTAAATAAGGAGTCTCAGTTCCCAGAAAACACAGACGGATGACTACAGCACAATAGTGAGAGGAGAGTTTCTTTTTAAGACATTGCAATTTGGACAACATTTCCTGAAAGGCAGATGGAAGAGCTCCCAAAATAACTTTCAAAAAAGGGACAAATCTTGGAAAAGGGGAAGTTTCCCTAGGGCGGAGAAATGGGACTAAGCTCTTTCCCAAAACTGGCACAAGGGGGAGTCTGGTGAATGGTATTTTTCTGACTCGATGCCAAGACTCAATGTAGCTAAGTGTGAAGTCATTCACTTTGGTAGTAGTAACAAGAAGATGGATTACTGGGCTAATGGTAGGCTACTTGGTAGTGTGGATGAGCAGAGGGATCTTGGTGTCCATGTACACAGATCCCTGAAAGTTGCCACCCAGGTAAATAGTGCTGTGAAGACAGCATATGGTGTACTGGGCTTTATTGGTAGAGGAATTGAGTTCCGGAGTCCTGAGGTCATGTTGCAGTTGTATAAGACTCTGGTGCGGCCTCATCTGGAGAATTGTGTGCAGTTTTGGTCACCATGCTATAGGAAGGATGTGGAGGCATTGGAACGAGTGCAGAGGAGGTTTACCAGGATGTTGCCTGGTATGGTAGGAAGATCGTATGAGGAAAGGCTGAGGCACTTGGGGCTGTTCTCATTGGAGAAAAGAAGGTTTAGGGGAGATTTGATAGAGGTGTACAAGATGATTAGGGGTTTAGATAGGGTTGACAGTGAGAACCTTTTTCCGCTAATGGAGTCAGCTGTTACTCGGGGACACAGCTTTAAATTAAGGGGAGGTAGGTATAGGACAGATGTTAGGGGGAAGATTCTTTACTCAGCGGGTTGTGAGTTCATGGAATGCCCTGCCAGTAGCAGTGGTGGACTCTCCCTCTTTATGGTCATTTAAGCGGGCATTGGATAAGCATATGGAGGTTATTGGGCTAGTGTAGGTTAGGTAGGCTTCGGTCAGCGCAACATCGAGGGCCGAAGGGCCTGTACTGCGCTGTATTTTTCTATGTTCTATGTTCTATTTCTGAGAGACGGGGATGGGTCATGAGCAGCCCCTTACCCGAATACTGTTGATCACTGCAGCTGTTTTACTCTCTGCAGCTTCTGGATTCCCGATCAGATAGTCCCAGGCACAGAAGATCTTCCAGCAGAAGGTGTAATTCTCATCGGAAGCACTAGCCATGCTCAACCGCGAATTCTTCGCCATTCTGAAGAATGGAGCAAAATCAAAGAATTACTCTACACTTTGGCAGACAGACAGATACGCACTGACACAGATAGACATACACTCACATAGACAGAACTAGAGGGTGAGAGGGAAAAGGTATAAAAGGGGCCTAAGGGGCAACGTTTTCACGCAGAGGGTGGTATGTGTATGGAATGAGCTGCCAGAGGAAGTGGTGGAGGCTGGTACAATTACAGCATTTAAAAGGCATCTGGATGGGTATATGAATAGGAAGGGTTTGGAGAGACATGGGCCAAGTGTTGGCAAACGGGACTAGATTGGATTAGGATATCTGGTCAGCATGGATGAGTTGGACCGAAGGGTCTGTTTCCATGCTGTTCATCTCTATGATTCTATACATGCAGACAGGCCCAGAGAAAACAGGCATAAAGGCAGATGCCCCTAGAAAGGCCCACACTTCCTGCATTCCCAGCCAATCAGTATTTCTTTCATGAACTTCATAATGCATTTTCATTCCTTTTTCTGTAAAAATCATGACAATGTGTATCTTGTTAAAAGAAATGACTTGATTGAAATAAATATGATGAAAAGCAGAAGACACAACTTGTATGAATCCTGAATAGGACCTCCATTTTAATCCTCCTCCCCACTAATCCCACCCTAATTCGCCTGCACAAAATGTAAATTTTAAAATTTAAAATTTAAGTTTAAAATCAAATAATAATAAAAAGACCAGGCCATTGACCAAAGGGCAGGTGAGATTTGAAGCAACATTAAAAGGGCCCAAGCTGACAGTGTTGCAGTTGTCATGGTTACACAGTTACCCATTGCAAGGTCTGTCAATGATCAAAACAGCAGATCGGAGGCACAGGGACCTGACTCGCGATGGCAGTCATTAAAGGTCACTGCCTGGCTGCCAGTGCTGCTGAACCGACACCACCAGGTCCGGCCTCAATCAGCCTGGCCAGGCCTGGCACAGTACAACACGGCACATTCCGGCCCAGCCTGTGTACTGCTGACAACCCACTAGCTCCACTTTTGAGTAAGAGCTGGTGTTGCTGACTAATGCTCCTGCTGCCTGGCTGTCTGCTTCACCCCCTCCATTCCTCCCCCTCACCGCCCATGCTGCCAATCCAGCCCCTATGGGGTTGGGGGGAGGGGGAGGGACCGGGCTTCTACTGGAGGGTCCTGGTGGTGACCTTGGTACAACTCGCATCCCGCTAAACGCCCTTCGATTCCGGAGTTAGCATGGCAAGTGGAAAGTGAAGGAAACATTGTGAAACCAACAGAGAATTCACGGGAGACCTCAGAATATGCAGATACAATAATTACTTTCGTAGGAGAATGATGAAGCTATAGGCAAACACAGCCATTCCCACCATGAAATAGGCCAGTGGTAAACGGTAGCCTGCCCTCCCAATCTTCCTCTCGTTGCCGTAGTAACCGTAGAACATGACGGAATATTGGAGGTAGCCCTGAGTGATGGACAGAAATGCGAGTCAGAGAAATGACAGCACGGTCTAATTGAAAGTTTGAGCAAATCACAAGGGTGCAATATTGGTAAGGTAATAAAAGAGATAGAGAAGCTTGCCCCGAGTGACCAGATGGTGTCCAGATCCTGAGCTGATGCGACGTGTCCTGCAGGAATGGTTTTGCTGGGAACGCTTCCAAATGGGGCACCTGCTAAAAGCTTGTAAAAGGAAACACAAAGCAGATGCAATCTCATTAGTGACTCCACTGAACTGATGTCAGCACACATCAGAGTGATTGAGAGGGAATTGGATCTGTTAATGTTGCCAAGTTGATAACAGCCCACGCAACATCGTAAAATGCTACATTAGAAAATTCTTTGAAGGATCTGCCTCCTTTTTAATATTCGGGAAGACATTCAGTCCATTATAAACTCACTCCAATTATGAGACGTGTAAGTATGGAATGGGTATCCCTTATGGTTCAATTTACTGAAAGTGGGTCGTGTGGGAAAGGCAGCGTATGGTGTACTAGCCCTCGTTGGTCGGGGCACTGAGTACAAGAGTCAGGATGTCATTTTGCAGCGTTATAAGAGTTTGGTCAGGCCATAGTATTGTGGTCGCCACATTACAGGAAAGACGTGGAGGCTTTGGAGAGGGTGCAGAAGAGGTTTACCAGGATGCTGCCTGGATTAGAGGATCTGAGCCATGAGGAGAGACTCTGGTTGTTTCCTCTGGAGCAGCGGAGACTAAGGGGAAACTTGATAGCAGTCTATAAAATGATGAGATACATAGATAAGTTGACGGTCAGGACTTTTCCCCCCAAAGGTGGAATATCTAAAAGTAAGGGCCATGCAGTTAAGGCGAGAGGGGACGTTCAGAGGAGAGGTGAGGGGCAAGTTTTTTTACACAGAATGGAAAGAGTGTGGAATGCGCTGCCGGGTGGTAGTGGAGGTCGATATTAAAGGGGCATTTAAAGGGAATTTTAGATAAGCACATGGATATGCAAGGAATGGAGGGATAAGGACCAAGGACAGGCAGAAGGGATTAGTCTAATGTGGCATCATGTCGGCACAACATAGTGGGCCGAAGGGCTTACTTTGTTGTATTATTGTATGTTGTATGTTCTTACCAAAAACAACTCATCCTATTGGGCTCTGGGAGGTCGTCATTGAGTGTGGTCAAGATTGAGATCAATACGTATCGAATGGGTGGCACGATGGCTCAGTGGTTGGCACTGCTGCATCACAGCAGCAGGGAACTGAGCTCAATTCCACCTTTGGGTGACTCTGTGCAGAGTTTGCACATTCTCCCCGTAGCTGCATGGGTTTCCTCCCACAGTCCAAAGATATGCAGGTCAGGTGGATTATCCATGCTAAATGCAAGGTTACAGAGATAGGATGGGGTGGAGGGGTGGGATGCTCATCAGAGGGTCAGTGTGAACCTAATGGGTTGAATGGCCTGCTTCCATACTGAAGGGATTCTATGATTGTACATGTGAAAAATATTAAAGGGTGCAGGGATAACACAGACAGTTGGTGCTGAAGTAAAAGACCAGCCAAAATCTGATTGAATGGCAGATTGGGACTGAAGGGCTAAATGGCCTATTCCTGTTCCCGTTTGTTCCTGATCTTATCCTCAACTTGACTTTACAGGATGCCTTTTAACATAGAAGGTATTTGCCAGAGGGAAGGGGGGAACAAAGAGTGGGGCCTCTGCAGAAGAGCCTGGAGAGGGACTGAAGTGATGGCTTTTGAAGATGGGCACTGCGATAATGAGGAGTTAATGCAGAGACTGGACGGCGTCACGACAACACCAAGATGTTGAGGGATGACCTTATCGAGGTTTACAAAATGATGAGGGATTTAGGTAAGGTGAGTCTTTTCCCTAGGGTGGGAGACCTCAAGACTAGGGGGTTTATTTTTAAGGTAAGAGAAGAAAGATTTTAAAGACATGAGGGGCAACATATTTATGGAGTGAACTTTCAGAGAAAGAGGTGGATGTGGGTAGAGTTATAATGTTTCAAACACATTTGGATAAGTACATGAATAGGAAAGGTTTGGAAAGATATGGGCTAAGCATACGGAGGTGGGACTGGTTTAGTTTGGGATTATGGTTGGCATGGACTGGTTGGACCGAAGGGACTGTTTCTGTGCTGTATGACTCTATAACAGATGACAGAATGGCAAGAAGGGGGACAGAGTGCAACGCTACCTCAGTCTTATGGAATAACAGCTTCTGGATTAGTGATGCTGGAAGAGCACAGCAGTTCAGGCAGCATCCGAGGAGCAGTAAAATCGACGTTTCGGGCAAAATCCCTTCATCAGGAATAAAGGCAGAGAGCCTGAAGGGTGGAGAGATAAGCTCGGGGGGGGGGGGGGGGGGGTGGGGTGGGGGGGGGTGGTAGAAAGTAGCATAGAGTAGCAAGTTTGTTTCAGGACATGGTTGAAGAGCTTCAGGGCAGAGGAAATGACCTGGGAGTTTCAGTGGGAGAGGGACTCCCTGAGATTCTTGTAGAGAGAAACTGCTGGGCTCTTCCAGCACCTCTATTCCAGACTCTGGTTTCCAGCATCTGCAGTCCTTGTTTTTACCTTGTTGATTTTAACCCTCCTGCGAATCCTCTTGCAAGGATGCCTGCCTTGAAGACGTTTTCCTCCTCTCTCTACAAGAATCTCAGGGAGTCCCTCTCCCACTGCAACTCCCAGGTCATTTCCTCTGCCCTGAACCTCTTACTCAATGCTACTCTCTCCCACCCCCACTCTCCTCTAGCTTATCTCTCCACCCTTCAGGCTCTCTGCCTTTATTCCTGATGAAGGGCTTTTTGCCCGAAACATCGATTTCACTGCTCCTCGGCTGCTGCCTGAACTGCTGTGCTCTTCCAGCATCACTAATCCAGAATCTGGTTTTCCAGCATCTGCAGTCATTGTTTTTACCGAGCTATATAACAGCTCCTACCAAAGATGAAAACACCTCCGATTACAAACAACGCACAGTTGTGAACAACAGTGAGATCAGAGATTACACATGGGTCATCAGTCTGGAGTATGGGACAACAGGCAGAGGATTTTAAACAAATCAACTGCAAACACATTGCAGGTGCTACCTACCTCGGGTAAAATAACAAACGCACCGGTCATTATTGTCAGCACAATGTTGATGCCAAACATCCATCTCAGAAAGATAAAATACGAGGCGACTCCAGAACCGAAATGACCTAAAAATGACAAATAGCTCATGAGTACATACAACAGGAGAACACTTACACTACAGCAATTTCTACATTGAGAAGACAAAATATTGGAGGAATTATATATTCGACCGTGGGTAGTACAGTGGTTAGCACTGCTGCCTCACAGCACGAGGGACCTGGGTTCGATCCCAGCCTCGGGCAACTCTCCTCCGTGGAGTTTGCACATTCTCCCGTGACTGCGTGGGTTTTGTCCAGGTGCACTGGTTCCCTCTCACAGTCCAAAAGTGGTGCAGGTTAGGTGGATTGGCCACGGGAAAAGCAGGCGTTGGCTAGGATAGTCTCCAGTGGTGGACTGAATGGGTTCTTTCTGCACTGTATGCATTCTGTGACCCTTCCAACCTGCCTCAGCATTCAATAAGACCACTTGCTGCTTCAATATGAAATTAATAGCCAGCGTTTGTTCATACAGATTGGAAAGTGTAGGATGCAACACTATTAGGGTGAAACACAGGAATTTGGTGCCAGCATCAAGCTTTTCCAGCAATGACAGGACGAATTACCAACACTTTTCACTGTATTGGTGAGAAATGCACTTGACAATAAATCAAATTGAATCTCCCTCCATCAATCTCCATAACTGTGCCTCATGACCAACTTTAAAATGAGACATTTATTTGCCAACATTACACTCCAACGCCATTATCTCTCATCAGGGTAAAGTACAGTCACTGCAGCTCAGACTTGCCAAGATCATTCCACCTCCAGATGGGTTTGAGTGGCAAAGACTTCTCTCACTGCCAGGTCAGAACCAGGACCCCAGTGATATTACCCATGATCAAGTTCACCCTTACATGTGTTGGGGTCCACACTCAGTCCATAAGACATAGGAGTCGAAGTAAGGCCATTCGGCCCATCGAGTCCAGTGTTGTTAGCCAGCATTCAGTCAAATGAGCATGATGAGATGAGAATGTTACCTTTTAATTCATTTAATTCACGCACAAATTATAAAACTGTAATACATATGTGACCCTGTCTCTTTACTCTTTGAACACCAGTTTTGAAAAGTGCAATGACTTGGAGCTTCACCAGTATTCTAAGGCTTTGGGTTCATGCTTCAGTTGGTGCCAGGATAAGAGAGGGTCTGGACCTGCCTGAGGCCTGTCACTGGCAGGGGAGGGTGTGAATGTAACTGCCATCCCACAATACACACATTGAGCAGCTTTTGCACAAAATACTTACTTTCTATTTTCTTGATTCTCATTTCCCAGGGATAAACAGCACGGTGATGTTACATATCAGTCGCCCAAATTTTTTCCACATCTGCAATTTCAAAAAATTGCGGGTGCATTACAATTCAGCAGCACCAAGCTATCAAAGCTGAAGCAGAGAGGAGTGCCAAACCGACGAGCTGAGTGTTAATCACGTCAACCAAAACATTAATAATAAGCCCACGCTTATTTTGGCAGAGTTCAAGCAGAGGACTCTGAATCCATCTTCCAAATAATTAATTGCATCGCCAAATTGACAAGAGGATCAAATGCGTTTACACCAAAGAGATCTTTATTACAACATTCAGGACAACTTAATTAAACCCAGGGTGTAAATATTCAACAGATGGGAGAAGATTAAATAACTCAAAAATAGGAAACTCTGATGTAAATGTTTTAATGATCTTTCATGGGAGAGTCATTTCCAATACAGTCCGGTTTCCCAGCGTGGAAATTAACTTACTTCTGCCCCCGCTGCTTGATAACCTCTTGTCCTTGTCAGTCTGCCTTCATATTTCAATACAATCTCCTTGGCTTGTCTGGAACAGATTTAACAATAAAAAAATCTGAAGATAAGCAGCAATTCACACTGAGCCCGCCCCTGCAGCACCATCCACACAATATGTAATGCCTTGTGTTGTCTTTTTGGGAGGGAAAAAAAATACTCATTCCACTGGCTGAGCAATGGGACTGGTGTGTGGGTCTGAGATATGATGAAGAATTGGCCTGGTCGGAAACATGGGATTGGTGATCTTGCAGCCGGGTATTTAATCAATGTATTTAACAGCTGCACGGCTGCTCCCCACAGAATTCATTCCCTTTCGGAATGGGATATCTCCAAACGGTTATGCCCAGGGTGAGGAGGAAAGAAGGATTTCCCGTTAAGTTCAACTCCCTGATCACCACAAGCTTAATATAAAAGGGATTCTATCCCGTGTCAGTATATTTCACACTCAAAATATATTTATACTTTAACTGGAGCAAATTAGCCCAACTTTCAAATTGAAAGGAAGGTGAGTTAATTAGTACAAAACCGCAGAAAAGGTCATGACTCACAACACCCCCGCACACAGATGAGAAATGTGAATTGACTCTTAACAATTAAAAACATCTACAAATCTCCCTCTGGAAACTGCAAACAGTAAAACAGTCAAACGCTGTGGCCATTACGAAGGAGGATCCTGGTCACACTGATAGTGGCACTGAGGTAAATACCAAATCAAAACCAAAAGATCTGCAGATGCCGGAAATCAGAAAAAAAAAACCCAGAAATTGCTGGAGAAGCTCAGCAGGTCTAGCAGCGTCTGTGGACAGAAGACAGAGTTAATGTTTCGGGTCAGCGAACCTTCCTCAGAGCTCAGTGTGCTCCTGTACATAATGATCAAATCCCTACGATTTCAGAGAACGACAATTTCAGCTTCATTTCAGATCGTAACGATTCTCTGAGAAAGAAAATCTCATCACATTTTGCCTTGACTTTCTTCTGCCAATATATTAAAATCTATGGCCTTTTGTCACTGACCCGATTAACAAAGGGAACACTTAGTTTCTGCTTGCAGTCTCAGAGTAGTGCATCATTTTCAAGGGCACTACTATGCTGTCTCATTAGAAACCATTGTCCCATCCAGGCTCCCAGACCTGGGCAATGCTCCCTTAGTGTGAACCAATGTGTCTATCTGTAATCTCTTGCTCATTGTTTATAACTTTTCATACTTCACCTGTTCCAGAAAATAATTCTCATTTAAAAGGGCTCACGGGGAAGGAGATGGTGAAATTACCCTTCACCACGGGGACACGATGGACAAAGTTGATTCAGTGTCGCGTCACTATGTCTTCTAATCTCTTCTGAATAACTCTGTGATGGACCAGTGTTAACAGAAGGCAGTACTGACAACGAAAATAATGTATGTGGAAGGAATTTGAAAAGTTAATGTGACAGACAAGTATTACTCAACAATTCAGACACAAGGCTTTAGGGCATCGTGTGCATGTGAGAGCGACAGAGAGCGAGGGAGAGAGTGTGAGAGAGATAGAGAATGAACGAGAGAGAGAGGGGGGGGGAGAGGGGTGCGAGTGTGTGCGAGAGAGAGGGAGAGAGAAAAAAAGAATGTGTGAGAAAGTGTGAGGGTGTGAGTGAGGGAAAGAGTGAGGGAGAGAGTGTGGGGAGAGCGCGAGAGAGCCTGTGATAGAGAGAGAGAGAGAGAGAGAGAGAGAGCGCGAGAGACAGTGCAAGCGAGTGTGTGTGAGACAGAATGTGAGTGTGTGCAAGAGAGTGAGTGCAAGTGTGAGAGAGAGTGTGTAGGAAAGACAGAGAGAGAATACAGGAGAGAGAATGTGGGGGAGAGTGTGGGGGAGAGAGAG